>NW_009730059.1:0-214 GCF_000703405.1 Apaloderma vittatum | reverse complement strand
ACGAAGCTCCGGGGCTTTTTTTCCACGATGCTTTTCACGATCTTCCCGTCGAGGGCAGCCACATAGATGGAGAGGAAAGTCCTGGAAACCAGGGCGACCGAGTGGAGGCACAGCAAGCCCAGCTCGGCGCTCACCAGCTTTGGGAAGAACAGCTTGCGGAGTTCCAGCAGCTGCTTGAAAAATTCCGCGTCCACGGCCGGGGAGGCTCTGCCTC
>NW_009730058.1:108722-204024 GCF_000703405.1 Apaloderma vittatum | reverse complement strand
CTCCCCAATCACCAGCTCTGTTTTAGACCTTTTCATACAATTCCTCCCTATTTTATCAGCTGCCTGAGGCAGCCAACTACTTAGTCTCTCATTTCTGATGTTTTTCTCTCCTTTGGCTGCCTCAGTTCCTCTCCAGGTTGTCTTATTTGTCTGTTTCCCCTTTGATAAATCTGCATTATGCCTCCTTCTAACTCTGAATGCTCTGGATCCTTTCTCTACTCTCACTACTCTCTGTAATCTAACCCACAAACGTAACTTCAATGTTAACATCAGGCAGATGATGATACGTGAGATGGATAATGCTGTGTCCCTGCTGAATGGGGCAGAGGACACAGTGACAAAGGACGTGGAAGAGGTACTCAAAGTGCTGTTCACCTTGGTCTTTACAGGTCAGACTTGTCCTCAGCCACCCCAAGTGTCTGAGAGTTGTGGGAAAGTCTAGAGCAAAGAAAACTTATCCCTGGTGAAGGAGGATCAGGTTAGGGAACAAACTGGAGATGTACAGGTCCATGAGACCTGATAGAACATCCTCGTGAGTGCTGAAAGACCTGGCTGATGTTCTTGTGAGGCCACTCTCAATTAACTTTAAAAGTCTGTAGCAATTGAGGAAGGTTCATAAGGACTGGAAGGACACAAATGACACTCTTATCTTTAGGCAGTGCAAAAAGGAGGATTCAGGGAACTATAGGCCACTTAGTCTTGGTTCCTGCGAAGGTTATAGAGCAAATAATCTTGGAAATAATTTACAGGCATATAAAGGACAAGAAGGTAGGTGGGAGTAGTCAGCATGGATTTATGGAAGAGACAACATGTGTAACCATCCTAATCACTATCTGAGGGAAGACGAACTGCTCAGTGGATGAGAGGGGAGCAGCAGATGTTGCATGTCTTGGCTTTAATAATGTGTTGACACTCTTGCAGAACACCCCTACTGATAAAAAGTTGAAGTATGGCCTAAATAAATGGACAGTGAGGTGGATTGAAAACTGCCTGAAATGCCAGGCTCAAAGTATCAGTGGCATTAATTCCAGCCAGAGACCTGTCACTGGTGATAGACAGACTCCAGAGATTGATACTGCGTCCAACACTATTAAGTCTCTCACTAATGACCTGGATGAGGCAGACTGCATCTTCAGGAAGTTTCCAGATGACACAAAAGAGAATACCCCATTTGAACATTAGTAAAACCTTATTTGCGCTGAGGGTGCTCAAACTGTGGAACAAGTTTCCCAGAGAGGTTGTGGAGTCCTCACTCACTGGGTTATTAAAAAGTCAGAGGGACACTGTCCTGAGCAACCTCCTCTAGGAAAGCTTGCTTTGTGCAAGTGGTTGGACTAGGTCATGTCCTGTGGTCCCTGCCGAGCCCAAATGTTCTGTGATTCTTTGAATTGTGGTTCTGCTTCTCTACTCTTTGCTCTTCTTTTTCTACGTACTCAAACATCTCAATTTTGCTTTCTCTCCATTTGAGGAGTCCCAGCCATGACCTCCAAGCAACCTTCCCCCTTTATCACTGCAGACAACGCCATCGTCCTGTCAAATGCCCATAACTTTGATATCAGCTTCAACTCACACTCCTCTCTCAGATGCCACTTCCCAGATACTTTGAAGCCTTGCAGATCTGTTCTGTGTAACGCTTTAGGTAACACCTTTTCTCTCTTATCTATCCACCTAGGTAAACCCCTTACCTCAGACTTCACCACTGAACATCTTCATTCCTGCAGAATCCCTTTCTCTCATTTTTCTCAGCTGTAAATGCGCCCTGGTGCTATTCCCCGGATGCAAAGGCCATTTGCCCAGATATAGCATTGATTTCCCTTCTCCATTTATATCAAAACTAGGCTGTCTGGATCCAATCAACCCACACAACCATTTTCCACAGTCCATGTGCTGCATTTTCAAATGAGTGCTTTTGTATTTTCTTCCATGCGGCTCCCCATAAATATCTATGAAATAACCTTGTTATTCTCCATGTTTCTCTGCAGAAATATCTAGAAAGCCCTGACAAGAGCTAGGCTGCAGGTGCTCTATTAGAATTGCCTGTCGTGCTGACCAGCACTTTCTTATTACATCCATGGGTCTCCATCTGCCTGGCACTATCCGTGGCTTCTTTCTTAGAAGTAAGTAATTTCATCCAGAAAATGTCGATGTTTCTAGAGTGCCTGTCCCAGTAAAAATGCATCCTTGATGGGGATTGTAACACCAGTCATTGTCAGATAATAAAAAATAAACATAGATCAATGAAAGACTTGTTCCAAAGAAATTAGTGAAATTTCTCATGACTGCAGTTAGAGAAATATGCACAAGAAGCATTACAACCATCATAATTTGATTTCAACCATCAAAACACAATTAGAACATCCCACCCCAGGTACTGGAATTAGTACTCACGTTTCTTATTTGCCTTCTCAGAAATATCTAGGAATAATCCATCAAATATCTCTTGTAGAATACAGTTTTAACCTGGACGTGTGTTATTCTCAGTCTACCTGTAAACAATAGAGAAAAATCAGTGTTTTTTTAGTGATTTTTAAGTTATTTGCTATCTGAAATGAATAGAAACCAATTGCTAAGAGTTAGAGAGGGCACATAAAACAGTCATCTGTACATACGTGGTTCCTAGCATAATATCACATTAGCGATATATTAGTGCATACTTAGTCATCCCATGGAAATAAATGTATTTGTTAAATACAAAATAAGGTTTTTCTATACAGCACTTAGAATTAAATGCTTGTCCTTGGCTACCTGTGCAAACACCCGTGCCTTTACCAAAAAGAGCAATTTAACAGTTCCTCTACCGTAGTTCCAAGAGTAGTTATTTGCTTTCTTATTGTGTGATTTTACAGTCATAGAATTAGAGCTCAGGAGATGAAAGATTTTTTTTTTTGTTTATGTGGCTCTCTCAAATATTTCCTTCCTTGAATCTTTTACCTTTGTAAGAGTGAAGTGACTAAGATCTTACACAGACGCTTCTTACTGTTTCGACTCCCATCAGTAAATTTTATCTTATCTGAGTTTCTTGTGGTATCGAAGAATTCCAGTTTAAAAGTAATGATGCATGTGTGACAAACCTGTCATGCCACAAGCAGGAGGTTCAAACAAAGAGTGGCACAGCACTGGGGCTCCTTTTCTCTTATTAGCTAATTAGCCTCAAGTCTCCTCACTCAGCTCTTTTCCTTGTCTCAGGAAGACAAAGTCTCGTAGGGACTGAGGAGGTAGAGAAGACATGGCAGCAACTGGGATTGTGTAGTTTCCTTGAAAGCCACATTTACCAGGGCCAGCAACTTTCTCAGGCTACCCGCCTTCCTTCTTATGCATCCATTTTACATGCACTCTGGTGCACGAGGTCTTGCAGAATTGGAAAAAAAATAAATTAGGAAATATGAATGATGCGGTAACATGCTATTATAGAGGTGAGCTTCCACATCTTTCCTTGGCAACCTGTTTCTGCATACATGGTGCAAACCTACACTGATCTTTTAGTCTTGCCAGTTATAAATTAATTTTGAATCCAAGCAGTCCACTGGAAAGGTGCAAAGGTCACCTTTAAATAGCTGCTCTGCTACATTGCCCTTTACTCCATGGTCCATATCCTTTGGCTTCCTCCCATTAATTCTGCTTCTTGCACAACTCTCCTTTCTGCTGATTGTGTCCTCGCATGGATTATTTCTCCCTCACACGTGTTTTTCTAAGCTTCATCTCCTTTTGTGATCTCCTGCCTAAGGTTTCTAATCTCTCTGTCTTCACTGATTTATGCAGTGCCTCCCAATTTGTATCATCTGTGATTTTAATTAACATATACTCTTTTCCTGTCTTTCAGCTAATGAATGAAGATGTTTAAAGACTGGGCTCAAGACTGCTCCCTGATGTTCCCCCACTAGAAAATTCATGCGATTCAACACATTTTCATTTATTATCTCACTTTGCTAATGGCCCCTTAGATGGTTTTTAATCAACATCACACAGTCCTTATCTAAACCAATCTGAATTAATTTTGTGAGTCTCCTTTCTCACTGGCGTTCACTTCAATGAGAATGAAAACAAAAGCAGAAGAGGCCACTGCTCACCAGAATGCTTTTCTGGGAGATCTGGAAATGAGGGGGAGGTGAGACTAAACTGTTCATTCTCAGGACTCTGTTACATTTATGATCCCCCACTGCCATAATATCCATATTTCTCCTGATTTTTAATATATGTATTTTTAAACTACTTGTCAAGGTAAGGAAGTGCTATTATTTTCATTTTTATGAATAAGCTCCAGCACAGAGACAATAAGGAGGTGGTCAGCTCTGCTCCTTGAGCAGTCATGGTTACAAATTGAAAGGTTATGGATGCTTTTGCATTTACACCTCTCTCCTAGAAGTTATTGTGCCAGGCCTGTGTATTACTGGGATGACTCACAAAATGCACTATTAAAGTGATTTTATCTCTTCTAAAAAAGAATAAATTAAATATTCTGTTTCCATGCTAGTATGTACATATCTATATCATGACCTGAATGTCATTTTGAAAGTCCAGACCCAACTGGATATAAAGTGATGCCAGAAAAAGTGAGCATCAGGTACCTAGAGCACATAACTGCTTGATCCAAACCACAGGATACAGAATAAGATGTATAGTGATATCTGTTGGATCTTGTCCTAAAAGTTCTTTGTGCATCTCCTTCTCACTCAGCTGGGTGCTGAGATATTTCTGAAGACCTAGACCAAAGCGTTCTCCTTGATGTTACACGGGGAGTTTGGACTGGGTTTGAGCACAGATCTGCAAAGTTTCAAACGTGTGTCCCACCTAAGGACTTCTTTGCTATCAAGAGGATAATAACGTCATGTGATGGGCATTTAAGCTCTATGACTGCACTTCTTTGTTCCCCAAAAAGTAGGGTCTCATCTTGCCCACATGCATGAATTCCTCCACTGTCACCTCCTGGTAAAGAGTTTTCATGCAACAGTTGCATTCCTTTTGGATGAAAATATAAAATATCCTTCTGCTACATAGAAAAGGACTGGGAAATGCATTTGTAGTATGGACTTAAACTGCGTAGGCTGTTTATTTTTTGAAATAGTAATTCTGTTTCTGAATTAGCTCTGAAACATTCTCAGAAACTTCAAGTTCATAGTTTTTAATAAAAGCCATCATGAATTAAAAAAAGTAAATTATGATTATCCCTTCTTCCCTCTCATGTGAAGAAAAAAAGAAAGAAAGATAAAGAATGAAAAAGGAAAAAACCCAAATATTTCCAGGAGTATCAGCAGTCATAAAGAAACTAATAATGATCTAAGAAATTATATAGGGGAACACAGACAAAGGTAAAAACATGAAGAAGACAATTTAGAAAATATTTGCATGAACAAAACTCATAAAACCTTATATTTTTAAAACACATGTCAAAATTAATAACTGTCCTTGCTTCTGCCTTTCTTACTAATATATTTAGTGCAAAAAAACTTGCAGGACAAAATGTTTGTCACTAATATTCTCCTCATGTTTGGAAATAATTGCACATTTTTTTCACTTTCAACTTTTAAACATGGCCTAGTTGGAGATGAATTGCCTTTGACTTTCTAAAAATAAGCACAAGGAACTTATCTAAGTCCATCACCAGTGAAATTTATACAGTACACAACTTCAGTGAGGTGTAATTACCAGTGCATTGCAATAATTTATTAATGGTTTAAAAAGCCTGAACAATCAGGACCTTAGAGCAAAATGGGAAAATGGGAAGCTATGTGCCAGACCTATTATTCTGGTTTATATTAATTCAGTTATTTTACCTCTGGTGCACATTCATCTATCCATACAATGCAAATGCTCTATTGAGAAGGATGCTGAATATTGAACCTTTGACTCAATATGAAATACGAACTGAGACCTAGCTGCAATAATACTTCCATTTGCATTATTATGATTAAAATTCCTCTGAATAGGAAGCATCCAGTAATATTAATTGCAGAAATAGTGAGATTCCAATTGTCATAAATCACTGCGCAGTGAAGGCAGGCTCTTTGAAAACTGTATAGAAAAACTCCTTCTGTGTGTGTTTTTTGGAGTCAGTTTCAACCTCATTTTCACCAGGCTTTCCTATTTGTGTCTGTTGACAAGATAGTAATTATGCTTTTCTCTTGATTAACACATTCTTTTCAGTAAGGTCCCAAACAGCTTCCACATGAAAGGCTGAATTCAGCGGAGCACGGTTTTTCTCATTAAAGATTTTGCATTCACCCATAGTTAATTTATCACATAGATACTTCCTGGCTCATAGGAAGAATGGTGGCCTTGAAGCTAATGCTCTTGATTTGATCAGAAGTTTTCTCCACTGCAGCTGAAAGAATGTTTTTTTTTTTCAAATATGACGGTTACTGAATTCATTTAACAAGTAAAAATAAAGAGGGACAACAGTATACAGTTTCTCTGCTAAATTACAGATCCAATGGAGATTTTGCCTGACTTGACAATATAATCTACACAAACTTAGCAAATCTTAGCTATATATTTATATCTTTGTATCAACTCAACATTTTTCCCTTCATTGCCATTCCTCTCCTCAGCACTGTTAGCAAAATTGGTGATATTCATTGATTAATCAAAGCAAGCAACCTTGACATTTGGTGCATCAGCTTTCATTTGTAACAGGCATATGATGCGATGATTTATTTTGATGTATTACATTGTACCCTAAAGAGTGTCCAAAAATAAAAACGCTTTCATTACCAGTGTTGTGAAAACAAGGCATCTGCATCAGGGACCACACAGAAGAGAACAATATCTTGCCACCTGTGCTCTTTAATCCAGGCTTTTGATGGTTGGATTGTTTTGGGGTTTGCTTGCTTGGGGGCTTTTCAGTTAAGTTATTTCCAAATATATTATGTGTTCAGAAAAGACACCGAGGAATCTACGCAGTGTTCAGCCCTGGAAATAGCAAAAACTTTCCCAGCTAGCGTGCTGCTTCAGTCCATCTTAGGATAACTCACAGCTGGTGAGACACCCCTGAATTACTGTGGTATCAGTTGAATTTCTAACAATAGTGTCCACTTTGCAAGACCCTCCCTGCACACCCTCCATCCCCCCTCCCCGTCCCAGGAGGACAGTAATTAGTGCTGGCCTGAACAGCACAAAGAATGGCAATAAATGGCCTGGTTGCTGCTGGGAGGTGGAGGGAATGAGGTAGATCATGGACATGGACCTCACCAAGGATGTTCAGACTGGCCAGGAATACTTCAATTCCCATCTCTGGGTCTGACCTGAGGATCCTGCAAAGCCGTTAGGCATGTTCTGTAGTCCACTGTGTCCCCAAACAATGTTTTTCTCAGATGTTTACCATTAAGCACAAGTCTTGCTGGAGTCATCAGAGCTTCAATGTGTGCTTGAAACCAAGTGTTTCCTCAGAATGGGGACAGTCTGATGATTCGGAGACAGTTGCACATCACCAGAGTTAAAGAGACAGAGGCATACATAAACTGGTCACTGCTGCTTCTTGGTGCCTCAGTGCTGCACACTGTTCTCCATCTTTTTTTTCCACTATCACACTCTGCTATAAGAGATGGGATTTTCTCTCTAACACAGCAGCTAAGTGGGGTAAGGTGGGAAGCAGAGAAGCACGTGTAGAGATGAGCTGAAAATCACAGAATAGAATCACAGAATGGCCTAGGCTGGAAGGGACCTTAGAGATCATTTAATTCAACCTCCCTGTCAAATCATCCTCCCAAAGGAAGCCCTGGCTCACAGGATAACCTCTCATTATTTTGTTCCCCCATGGAGAACAGAAAGATATGGCTGATGTATTAGGAGATCATAAGCATGTTCCAAAAGGCAGCAAATGAGAGTAGAAGAGAGTTTTGTTGGGCTCAGAAGAGTCAAAGGACATCTTTCTGTGGGGAAGAGTATTCCTTTGCAATGACTGAAGCCCAACCACCACCGTTAACCTTATTGTTCTCTACAACTACCTGAAAGGAGGTTGTAGTAAGGTGGAGGTCTGTCTCTCTTCTCAAATAACAAGTGATAGAACAAGAGGAAATGGCCTCAAGTTGCACCAGGGGAGGTTTAGATTGGATATTAGGAAAAAGTTATTCACACAAAGGGTTGTTAAACGTTGGAACAGGCTGCCCGGGGAAGTGGTGGAGTTGCCATCCCTGGAGGTATTTAAAAGGTGTGCAGGTGTGGTGCTCATGGATATGATTTAGTGGTGGACTTGGCAGTGTCAGGTTTATGGTTGGACTTTATGACCTTAAAAGTCTTTCCAACTTAAATTAACCTATGATTCTATTAACATTCTCCAGACTTGCACATCCTGTCTTTTCACACCAAATCTACACCCCAGGTAGAAATATTTAATGGCTTTGACCTAAAGTTTCATTGCCATATACGTTGACAATTTGTCTTCAAAAAAAACCACCAAAACAAAACCAAATTATTATAATTATCATAATGATCATCATCCACCCAATCAGCCCTTGGCAGGAGATACATAGGGAAGGCAGAGCTTAGAAATCTGGGGAGGAGGTCCTTCCACAACCAACCCATACCATCTGACAAGATTTGCCTTGAGGCATCACCATCCTTAGACACTGATTCAGCTGGAAAAGAGTTAAGGCTTGTTATCCATTCCCCTTTTGGGTAAAAAAGTAAAGAAGGGAGGTCCTAGAGGGAGGATGAGCAGTGCTGGGTGAGCCACCCTTGGGGAGGAACTACAGAAGCAGTTAGCCCTGGAGAGCTGCTCTTCCCCTATGCATGTCTTCTTTTTAGCCCACACATCAAGTCAGTTTTGAGCCTCATCAGCCAGGATGGCTCCTAGTGCTTTACACATTTTAACATATTCATTTGTATCATTGAATATAAACTGGTTTATTTTTTTCCCCCAACCTTAAAGTCTTTCTCCTTTGTTGCCCTGTTGTCCTCCCCTGCTAGGGTGATGGTGGGATTACAGACAGCATCTTTCAGAGTTAAGTAGCTGGCCTACCCCTAAACCTCAAAAATCTGTTCAAATTGTGTTGTAGGGGCTATTTCATAATATTTTATTTCTGCTGTTTTATTGTTGTTTTTTAAGAAGGGTGAGGCTGGTTTTTAAGTAGTTTGTAGAGCAAGCTGGAGAAGACTGCACAGTGGAGCTTTCTCAGAATTAATATAATTTTCTCAGTGTGCAATAATTTCAGGTGGAAAAAAGGATTTCTGGGAAATGGCAACACAAGTGAAACATGGAATATGTCCCACTGAGCTTTGGCAGAATTGCATTTTAACACTGATCAAAAGAGTTACTGTTCTGTGGTCTTTGTTTGCCAAGCTCTTCTTCCTCACTTTTCACAAGATCATTAGTTAAGCTTTGTGCAAAAAGTTAGCGTTTGTGTTCTGCTTTTAATCATACTGTATCTAAGTTTCATTTGCTTATATATACCTTAGTCATCACAGATTTATCTCAGCTAACTTTAGACATCTACATATTAGATGTTAAAGAGCTATCAACTTAGGTGTCTAGTCTTCAGCTGCCTAAGTTAACAGTCAATGAGTCTTACACTGAGCTATGCTTTCTCAGTGCAAATGAGCACCTACCCCTTCAGCCAATAATTGTGATGTGACTTTGACAAAGGCTAAGCAGCATTTCAGGAATCACAGAATCAAAGAATGATTTGGGTTGGAAGGGGCTTTAAAGATCATCTAGTTCCAGCCTCCCTGCCATGGACAGGGACACCTCCCACCAGACCAGGTTGCTCAAAGACTCATCCAGCCTGGTCTTGAACACTTCCACCAGTGACACTGTTCAAAACTTTAGTTGACTGCAATAATAAAACTGGTAAAGAAATGATTCTTATCAAGCCAGAGCTTGAGGACAGAATATGTAGTTTTGGCCAGTTGCAACAAAGAAATTGGCATTGTCATCAGCCTGAAGTGTAGCGACCTTAATTGAGTTGCTACTGTTATGGAAATTTGGTTCACTGAACTTAGATTTCAGGTCAGCTAAGCAATCGCACCAAAATACAACAGCTTCTCTATCATAGTGAAGTTGATCCTATACTTGCAGAGTTTAAAATTTACACACCTATGTGATCAAGGCTTGCAAAGCAGTTCAGAAAGCCCCATTTCCTGCACATAAAAACCCTTTCTTTGCATCTTACCACAAAATTTGCTTTGAAACGCTTCATCATCCATATCGCTAAATTCAAAGCATTAAAATATATCTTTTGTGCAACAGCATCTCCAGAATAAATATTTTCCTGGTCTACTGTGGGTAAAAAAAAAAAGAAAAAAGTCTTCTTTGGCTTCTGTATTATTTTTTCAGCTACACCTTCTGCGGGAAAAAATATTTTTTTCTTTTGGGTTCATTTCATAAGTAAAAACATTTCTCCTGGCCTGTTTGAACTGTATATTAAAAACGTCTCTGTAGAAGAAAGAATTCTGGTGTAGCCTAGAAAAGTATCACAGTATGTTTCCCAGTTCACAACAGACGATTCTGTAATTGTTGCTCAATTGTTGTCCTGTAAATGGCTTTGGGTATTTCAGCACAGTCTTGACCAACAATAAGACATAATCTCAGCATCAATAAACATTGCGTTGAAGCTGTTAAATGGAAGCAATAATCCTTCCCTTTATCCAGTGCTGATCTATAATCCAAAATCCTTCAAACGCTTTGCAATGAAGGGTAATTGCTGCCCTTCCCTTGGTTTTTTGCCGGTGGGCAGGTAAGCTGACATTGAGAAGTTTATAGGAGCACAGCTATTGAGCTCAGAGATGGAAAACTTGACCCTAATAAAAGCTGGCAATGGTAGACTAGGCTATGTGGAGCTCATGTGTCTCACAGACTTTAAGCCCTCCTGCATATCACCTTATACATGTTCTCTGGTCATTTTGTAGGTTATTTGTACATCTGAACTCTGACGTTCTCTGACTTGAAAACATGGAGGAAAGTTGCAACTTCCTCACAATGTTTTTATCCTACTTGGCCACAGATAACATGTTCTCCACAAAAACTCCAAACAGCTGTTTTTGATAATTTCTTAAGAGTAGAATAAGCATAAAAAATGCCAGACACCAACGATTGACAAGGTGTATAAAGCAAAAGCTCCCAGTATAACTGTTGTAACAAATCAGTGAAATTAGTATCAAATACTCTTTTAACATGTTCCTGAAAGCTCTTTTCTCAGAAATTAAAACCTAGTGTAGCTGCTGGAGTGGACCAACAGGTAGATTGGATTAGATAGTTCTGCACTGCTTGAGGGCACGTTGTACCTGAAATGTGCTGCTGAACCCATTCCTTAATTTACTGCTCTAAATCAATGGGTTGTTCCAGTAGTGAGACCAGTCCCGTGTGAACAGAGGGTAAGGGCACTGTTCCTGAAGCTCAGTGCTTCTGTTGGGAGGGTGTGCTCCTCCGGGGTGTAACATGACTGAGGAGGGTGTCGAGAAAGGGATATTCTCACGATGTTCCACATAAGGACTTCTTTACACACTGTCCACTGTGCCTCTGCCACAGACTTTTTCCTTCAGCTCAGTGTGATCACACCTGAACACATGACCGGTCCCCAGAGCAAAGGGCAGGGATTCTCCTGGGACTAACCAAGGGTGCTTCTGACCCTGAGAAATGCCATCACCTGTCTGAGGCATCTTCTGTGCGAGCAGGTCTGACACAATACTTGCATCTTTCCAAACCAGCAGAGAGGCCGGGTCAGATGTCCTAGGATAGCCCAGATGAATCAACCCTTTAATCCATCAGAGAATACCCTCACAACTCTATTCTTGCTCTGCAGCCCACCACATGCTATGGCTACCCCATTGCTTCATACTTAGCAGCCTGTCCTCTTGGCCATCATGCTGAGGCAAAGGTAGACATGCTGTGATGCCCTCTCTGTAAACCATGGAAGAATTTACCTCCTGCATTTAGGTGCCCTATTGACATTTGCATGGCTTTAAGGAGGGTCCCCACTGCAAAGGAGCCATCAAGGGTAGAGGCATGAAAAGGTTTTCATTTGTGGTGAGAGGAAAAGTCCTTGGCCTATGAATCATAGAATAATCAAATCATCGAATCATCGAATCATTGAATCATCGAATCATTGAATCATCGAATCGTAGTATGATTTGGATTGGAAGGGACCTCAAAGATCATCCAGTTCCAATCTCCCCATCATGGCAGGGACATCTCCCACTAGATCAGGCCACTCAATGTCCCTGGCCTTGTGCCTTCCCCTCCCTCCATTGCCTGTCCTGGAAGCCAAGGGAGAATAATTTGGATACTTCTGGAAAGTCCCAAGAATGCGTTGGTATTAAAAAACATCAAAGCATACACTTTATAAAGTTACTTATGTGGCTGGACATGCACACACAAATGTATCTACATATATATACATATAATCTATACACATGTAGTGAAATTTGCTGTTATCAAAAGAACTCCAAACACCAAAGGAGGGCTGAACAGCTGGAGCCAGATTGGCATATTGTGCTGTCCTGCAGTGACTCAGCACAGGAGTGTTTAATTCCCTCCCAGAGGCAACATGTTTCTCCTCAACTGCAAAGACTGGGGTAGCTGAGCAGCATTTGCTTCTTCACTGAGTAAATATGATGATCCTAGGAGCTATACTTTTACGAGGAAGATGCTGTGGATCAGAACTCCAGCATTTTTCTTAATTTCCCTTAGAATAAGAAGGAAACGCAAAACTGACAGGTATTAGCTACACAGAAGGACTCAAACCTCTCGATATTTACACCCTAATGCAAAAATCTCATTCAGTTCCTATCTCTTCCAGAAATAGCTTGTGTGTCATGGGAAAAGCCCCATCACTAACATTTGCTTCAGACCTTCTTTCTACTCAGTTCCTTAATAAAACAAGAACACACCCTCTGCAGAGTGCTGGGGCTGCAAGAAGGAACCTGTTTAATGAGATGCTGTAAGAGCCTCTCCACCAGACTTGTCATAAGTATCTTTACAGTCTGTGATTGTACCAGGGACTTTTTTTATATATCCAGCCCCATTATCCTCCACCCCCTGTCAAGTTAATAATTTGTATAAAAATAACATTTCAGGTTTGAGAGAAAATTTGGAATTCAGGGATGGTGATAGTCCCACTCTCTAGGCTACTCCCAGGACAGTACATTGTGCAAATAACATTAAGGTTCTACTTTGAGCTACTCTCTCTCATTTCATTATTTAATACATCTCAAGGAAGGCTTGAAGATAATGCTATCATCTTGAGCAAATTGACAGTATCTTTCCCTGCACAACAGACGCTGAATAAAAGCAGAGGATCCTCATGCATCCCCCTTGCCAGTGCTGCAGCTCTGCTCCCAGCAGCTCTGTCCCAGCGCTGCCTACAGCAGATCAGCATTTTCCCACTTATCAATAGATCTCCATCATCCTGCGAACGAGAAAGACGTTCCTCCAGACCTGTTTTTGTAAAGCAAACCTATATCCATAGGAGCAATTAGTCCCCTGCTGTGAGTTTAGACATGCCAGCTATACTGCAGCTGCTCTCTGTTACCAGCACTAAATTTTCCTCAGTAGTGGATCAACGTGTTTAAGCACTTTGATCTTCTTTATCTCAGTGACGAGATTTGAAAGCCTCCTGGATGAACAAGTTTTCTTTCGGGTTCAACTCCATCTCCCCCATCATTTCATTGCTGACCTGAAACTTTTGTACTTTATTTACTGGAGAGGTGTCGTCTTTCGAAATGGCTTCTCACATCCTTTCAGAAAGACTTTTTTAAATTTTTTTTTATTTTTTTCCCCTAACACTGAGCTTAAGTAACGGTACTTCAAACAGCAGATAAGAGGCAAAAAGGGCACTCAGTCTTATACACAGTGATTCAGATTCATCTTAATCTCCGTCACACACTTTTCGATTTTCTTTTTAATCTCCTGCAGCACAGTGTGCACCAACCACAGCTGAGAACTTGCTATTTAAACTGCTTTATTACTGTTACGCTATAAAAGCTTAACTAATGTTTAGAATATATGAGCACAAATAAACTGAAGCGAGGGACCAGACACTCTTGGATGTGGGTGCAGTTTAGTAGATGATGGGAGAATGCAGTTAGTATCACCATCCTCTTTCTAATGGCTTACTCTGTTTTCTCACTTCTCAAGGAGACACAGCTGAACTTTTAGTGACATGAAATCGCTAAGTAGGAAAAAGCATGGGGTGACTGTCAGGCTTATTCCTTCAACCACTGCAAAATTACTAATTTTCCTACCCAAACTAACTCTTTGCACCTTTGCACACCATAGGGTTGGTACAGTTGCTAATAGGGAATCCAAGTTATGTCTCATTAATGAAATTATTTATCTGAGCCTCAGACTGTAAGTCAGTTTAACTCCAAGATGGCCTAATTTACTCTTGTGTAACATGTTACCTCCTGGGATAAAGGCAAATGAGTTATGCTGCTTGTAAAGCAGATGGGAGGAGATGAAGGAGAGACCTTATTGCAGAGTTTTGGGACATAAAGGGGGCGTATAAGAAAGATGGGGACAGACTTTTTAGCAGTGCCTATTGTGATAGGACAAGGGGTGATAGTTTTAAACTGGAAGAAGGGAGATTCAGACTAGATATAAGGCAGAAGTGTTTTATGTTGAGGGTGGTGTATCACTGGCACAGGTTGCCCAGAGAGGTGGTGGAAGCCTCACCCCTGGAAATTTTCAAGGCTAGGTTGGACAGGGCGCTATCAACCTGACCTAGGTGTCCCTGCTTACTGCAGGGAGCTGGACTAGATGATCTTTAAACATTCCTTCCAACTCAAACCATTCTATGATTCTATAAGTAGCCCAAGAGTTTAATTGATATTACAACTTTCTGTATATTAGGGCCAGATTAAGAGGGCTGAGCTCTTATCAAACTTCCTGCTCAGAAATGAAGACGATGCATTTTCCCTCACCCCAGTATTTGGTGTTGGCAATGAAACAGAGCTCTAGAATAAACAGCTTAATTAGAGACTTTTTTTTTTTTTTGTTCACAAAGGTTTGCTCCCTAGTCATAGTTTTAATACCACAATCAGAAGAGTTGATGGAGAGATAGATAACTGAGTCAAAACTTAGGTAAAGATTATTTCTGCTGTGGTTTGAGGGCTCCCACCCTGCACCAGCTGGTTTTATTACGCAGGTGGATGGAATGCGCTCTGCTCCATTTCCAAGGCAGCCACACAAGCCCGACGTAAATCAGTCAGCAAGTACCTTGAACTGCGCATATTAGGAATGCAAGCGAGAGGAATTCCAAAATGAAGCATGTTTAGACAAAGAAGTAATTATGGCACAGAGAGAAAAGGAGTGCAAAAATTTCAGCTGGAGCTGGGGAAGGAGCACAGTAGCTCCAGGAGGTGGAAAGTCTGATTCTGTATTTGTATAGACTCATAAATGGGGTGGTTTTAATCTCCTGAATATGATAGAGCAAATCTATTGGAACTGAATATCAGAGACCAATTCCCAAAGAGGATTTTGGAGACTGGTCTTCTACCATTATTACAGCTCAGAGAGCCACATTCTGGTCTCATTTACAAGGGCTCTGCCCAGGTGTGCTTTTATGGCTGTCGATGGAGTTACACAGTGCAATGCAGAATGGATTCAAATGATACCTAAGCGTCTTGTGTTAGCCCTGCAGAAAAAGGAGGGGATGAGCGGTTCGTATCACTGCGTGCTGTAAATTTGACCATAAAACTGCATTCCCAGTGGGTAAGCACCTGTTTAGATAAATGGTTTACTTGGAAGTACACAATGCAGTAGGGCCTGCACATTTATCCATATGGCACTGCCAGCTGTGGCCAGTCGTCCAATATGTTCTCTCTCCATCTATGACATGTGAAACCATATGGAATCATCTACCCATTAGGAAGAGATCATTTTCAGACAGGAAGGTTTTCTGACACAATTATTAGCTGTGGCGTTCTTGACCAGGAACAGGCTGAAATAGGAAGGAAACAAACGGGGCTTATGTTGTCTTAAAGAGTCATGTGAAGAATTTTCTCTTTTTAAATCATCTTTCAAGCCGGTCCCTTTCTTTAAAAATAAGTGTGCCTTTTATCCCTCAGCTTAATGTCATTTTGCTGCATGGGTTGCTTTCCTCTCCACCCATTTCTGTGATGAGTGATCATGGTGCATGAGGGCTACTGCTTTCCCCTGAGCTTGGCTTTGATTAGGGCCAGCAGACAGGTACGTGACTTGCTAGAAGCAGTCTGTTTTAGGAGGAACTGCTGCAAATCCTGCTCAAAAACAAGTGGTCCCAAAGCTGAGACTCAACTGTATTTCCTTCCCAAGTGACCTTCTCGTTGTGCACACTCTAGGCTTCGCTCTGAAGCAAAGCTAAACACTGTGTATCAGTGTAAAATCAAAGGAAAACAGTGACAAAATAGAGTCACCGGCTGAATCCAATAATAGCTTTATTGAGACAGAAAATCCTATTAAGGAAGTTCGTCTGCTCTCAATCTGGAATAACACAATTACTCTTGATTTGCACCAATGCAAATGAGATGAGAATCTGCCCCCAGACCACTTGCTAGCTATGCTCATTGACATGATCAGAAGTACAGTGTTCCCTATAATCAGCCCTGGTTTACCTCTAATGGATATAAGCAGAGACAAGAGCCTGAGGCGTTTCTGGCTGTGCAGTGAATAGCTGATCCCTGTCTGCCCGTCGAGTATGTAGATTATGGATGGAGAATCTGAGAAGCTGATTTCAGAAATGAGTCTGAATTCCTAACAGTAGTACTCCAAAGTACTGGACATCTGCCCCCACACACACTGTACCTCACCTAAACCAGCAGAAAAACTTTTGAGTTAAATCAGCATGAGATGAAAAATCAGCTCTGACCTGTGTGGTGCAGCATGGGCTATCCAGCAAGGAGAAAGCATAATTATAGCTAATATTAAAAAATAAATTTGAAATAAGAAATTCTGTGATCTTGAACCCTAGTACTCGATTTTGGCTCTTGCACACTCTAATAATTCTAGCAGACCAGTTAGTAACACCAGTTCAAAATTCAGTTGTGCAAACTGCACACTCGATAGTTAATGTCAAACCCAGGTGAAATTTTGTAAAGTGATCAGTTACTCTCTTCTGTTCAACCTAGCAATGACCCATCTACAGTCCTTTTCCTCCCCTTCCCTTTTTTATAGGAGCTGGTCACCACTGAAAGGTTCTGGATAACAAGTTTAGTGCTGCCTTGCTGGCGCTTTCATGTCATGTATTCTGGTAAAGAGAGGTGGACAACTGCTTGTGGTCCCACCACAGCCCATAGTTAGAGCAGTAAATGGGAAGCCAGGAAAAAGACAGAGAAAAGAAAAAATATTTTGTTTTTCTGAAGGTAATCTTCACAACAGTAGGTGGATCTCTGCAAATGTCGAGCTGTTTGGGTGTGTTTTCCATACCCAAATAATGTTTTTTATGCAGCATATCCTTTCTTGTCAGTGCTGACATTTTCTGTAGTCATAGCCCTGAAAATGTCCAGTGTCCACAGTGATGGTTATCAGAAAAAACACCAAGCGAGTACCTTTGCAAGCAAACTTGGAGTTACTCACACCATAATAATTTAATGTGTAGTAAGCGAAGATTTCAGGCAACTTTTTTTGGCTAGATGGCCATGTGCTAAAGGTGACCACAAAAGACACAGTAAGTGAGAACTTGTGTAACACACTTCACAATATTTTAGGCACATAAATATATGTGACACAAAAGACCTGAAGCGGGGAACCTAAATCCTCTGCCTAGTTAATGCAGACATTTCTGGATAAACTAACATTTAAAATTAACATTTAACTAACATTTAAAATCTGATGCACAAGTAATCGTCCACTTTGTAGAGAAAATCAACAAGGAGATAATGAGTCAGTTTTGTTTAGAGACTAACCAGGAAGTGGAATACATGGATTTCTTTCCTATCTATATCGAATAATCTTTCCTATCTGTATCGAATGATCTCCATATGTTAATCTTTCCAGGGATTTTAGCCCACAGTTTTCCAGTCCTGCTTTGCTGACAATCCAGTTCAGCTAATAAAGGATGCTGTTGTCCATCTACTAGTCACAAGAAGTTGTTCCATCACTTGTCTCTTTTTCCCATGACCAGGAACATTTTTGTGATGAATCTGATGTTCACACAATTCTGAATAAATTTTAGTTTCAGTAGCTCAGCCCGAAGGTTATGATCCTGGCTCCTTTTGCAGACTTTTTTTTCTTATGACATCATAACAATCACTCTCTCACTGATAATTTACCTTTTTTTGGTCGTGCAACTGCTTATACTTAAGCATCATGTCTTTATCACGCCCACCTGACATATTTTGAAACACCACATGCAAGTATTTTGCCACATAATCAGTTTAGCTCAGTACCATGCCTTACCATGAGCTGATAATTCAGCCCATTGCTTTCCCAGCTTTAAATCCATAGCAGAAATTTCCTCACTCACATTTGCCACCCTGTACCAACTACCAAGTCATGTATCACTTTAGCTCTGACATGTCTACGTCTGCTTTAAACTATAATCTGGATCAGATAGCTTCCTCAATCTGCAGAGTTTATTGACTAGGACTAGAGAGATCATAATCAATTAGGAAGTGATAAAACAAGCTAATCTATATGCTTCGATACATCTATAGGTACAGGCAGGTTGTTTAAAATGTACAGATCCATAAAAATATTTCACATAGCCACCAAAAGTTTCTAAACTAGCGTTTGCTGTTTTCATAACTGTATTCGAACAAAATATCTCAGATATTCAATAAAATGTAGAAGTTGCTGTTCCAGTCTGGCATTTTTGCTGGGATTTGATAGAACTATTTGCTTTGTTCAGATTAGGAAGAAATTCTACACAGAAAGAGTGGTCAGACCCTGGAACAGACTGCCTAGGGAGGTGGTTGAGTCGCCATCCCTGGATGTGTTCAAGTGTCGTTTAGATGTGGTGTTGGGTGATATGGTTTAGGGGTGAACTTGTAGTGTAGGGTTAATGGTTGGACTCGATGATCCCAAGGGTCTTTTCCAACCTAAATTGTTCTATGATTCTATGACTTTCTGTATGCTTCTGCACCTACTGCAAACAAGTGCCATGCTATCGGTGCCAACCTAAAAGAGAATATTCTGAGAATACAGCTGATAGCAACAGAACTGATCTCAAGCACAAAACATTATGTATATACAAAGCACTGAGCCCACATGTCACACAGATCAGGTTACTAGTATTGTGCCAGGAATCCATTCTACAAAAAAAAAGTTTCTATCCCAATTGCAGGAGCAGCAAACTCCAGAGCTGCCTCTCAGCCGAACTCAGAGCCATTGCATAAAAATCTTAGAGAAAAAGTCAACAGAAGTTGACTGCTCTATTATTTGTCACACCCAGCCTTGAAGAAAATGCTGCAGGAATATTTACTCTCACACCTTCCCGAGCACCTCTTGTCACAGGTTGAAGTCAACCTGCCTGTTGGCAGAATGTGCCAGAAACTGTATCAGACTCTAAGAGAAGCTGATTTCCTTATTTCTGTTTTAGTAAGTGACTGTGAAGAAGATGCCCAAGACACTCTTCAAGACAGATCAGGCTCTAAGTGCTCTTTCAGGCTGAAAAGCTAAGGTGCCAGCCAGTTATTTTTTGAGAAGCCTCTGCCACAGTAACTCCTAAAAGCTGAAGATAACAAACCAGACCTTTAGACAGGTGAAATCTAATTAGAATTACTCCAGCTTTTCGTTAACTTCAGTAGTGCTGCATTGACACTGATGTGAAATTAGAGTGAAGATTACTTTGTCTCCTCCTATAGCAGGCAAATACCAGCCTAGATCCAGAGACAGTGAAGCTGGTTAAAAGCTCCAGAGAACGAGACTTAGCAGGAGTTACTGAGAGAACTTGGGGTTGGCCAGCCTGGAGAAGAGGAGGCTGAGGGGAGACCTTATTTCAACTACTTGAAAGGAGGTTGTAGTTGGTTGGGGGTCAGTTTCTCCTCTGAGTAGTAAGCAATTGGACAAAAGGAAATGGCCTCAGGTTTCATCAGGGGAGATTTATGACAGAATGTTAGCGGTTGGAAGGGATTTCAAAAGATCATCTAGTCCAACCCCTCTGCCAGAGTAGGATCACCTCGAGTTGGATTGGATATTAAGAAAAACTTCTTCATTGAACGGGTTCTCAAGCACTGGAACAGGTTGTCCATGGAAGTGGTGGAGTCACCATGCCCGGAGGTATCTAAAAGATGTGTAGATGAGGTGCTTAGGGATATGAGTTAGTGGTGGACTTGGTATTGCTAGGTTAATGGTTGGACTCTTTGATCTTAAAGGTCTTTTCCAACCTCAACAGTTCTATGATTCTATGAGACATGCACCTTGTCCAGTACCATCATTCAACAGATTTATGACTCATTTATGTCTCTGATTCCTTTCCCACTTGTTGCCTACTGACACGTGACACTTTCTGAGGTAGGGTCTGTCCTACATATATTTACCTGTGGACTGATGCTGTCTGGAACTACAGCAGCATTAAACTGCTGCAGCTGCATTCAAACACAAATACTCAAAGTGACAGAAAAAGGTCTACACCTGCATCATATCTTTCCTTTGTGGGAAGAGGAATAAGCTGCAAAAGACGAAAGCAGATCTGCTGTGATGCAATACTATGGCTTGTAACAATATAGTCATTTTAGTAGGATGTTTATACTCTCAGCTGACATAGTGTTAAAAACTTCCAGTTTGTGCTGGAGCAGAATCCCTCATAATGCTGCTGCAATCCTAACTGGTACCTGTGGATGTTACCATAATTCAAGTAATGAATAATAAAAAATAATAATTAGGCATGGACTGCATGCACTGTGCTGTCATGGGTAGGCAATGCAAATCACAGGAATTTCTCCTACTCCCCTGTATTCTGCTCTAGGTGACAAGCTCTTTGTTAACTTTTCCTTCACTGATAGCACTGAAAATGTGTGTATGTGGCAGCTGGTAACTCAAGCTTCCCATGGGGACAGTTAATCCTCTGCTCCTGAGTCGTGTGCGTAGTTCCCTCAGTCACTTTTCCCCTGCAGATCCAGTAACAGAGCAGGAGAAGACATGCCGGAAAGAAAATGAGCAATAATTAACCACAAGGAATGGAGAAACAGGACTGGTTAGAAAGAGCAAGAAACAATGGCATGTCAAACAGCGAAACATCAGCGCTTAATGGTTTACACAAGTAACATGAAAGCCTCGTTCTCTCTCATCCAAGGACACGGGAGTCTCCCTATCCACGGAAATATCTCTCCCTTAAAAGAAAATATTAAACAATCCGATCTTTAATAAGCCACTGGAAACCCAGAGGCACAATACAGACTCCCTTTGTTTGTCACAGACCTTATACATTCAGAGGTCTTCAGATGAATGAGGTGCCAGACAGCAGTCTGGGCAGGCTGGGGGGTGTTAACTCAACACCCTCCATCAGCTTCACAAAACCACCACTGCACACACTCAGACTCCACCCTGACTTTCCCACAGTGGCTGAGGATAATGAGCAAATTATTTCGAAACTACAAAAAGTCTAGAATAATGCTGCTTCTATCTGAAAGTCAGGTATTAGGCCATATATCTACTACAGGATTGACATGCAGAGAAAAGCTTTCATGAGTTCAACAGTAAAACTCCAAAAGAGTTGCCTAAGGAGGGGAATCTAGTTCTGCCTGAGATCTCTTGGTGATCCCACAGTTTCTTGCCCATCTCATGCACATCTTTTGGAATACTGTGGTGTCTCACACAGCAGTGGATGCCTATGCTCTTCAGTCTATACTAGGCTACAATTTCACCCTAAGGCTAGTTTGTGATGAGGTCGTAGAGTTTGCAGAAAGCTTCTTTTTTCTTACTTGGAACCCAACAGCAGTTAGTCCTTGGAGAAGAAAGCCTGTGACCAGTGTAGAGCTTGTTTACTATCTCTGGCTTGCAGCATGGGGAGCTCATCATGCATTTCCACCCATAGCAAGCATAAGAAGAAAAATAACACTTAGGTCTGGCTGTCAGATCTTCAAGATTTTTCTTATTTGTAGAATGAAGATTCAAAACTGTAACCTTTTAAATAAGATTTGCCTAATGCCTTATATAAAGATCCGATTTCTTGTCTAATACCAATTCTACACTTGTGTAATGGTGTAGCCTTCCGCATTTGCATCACTGGGCCACCAACTCTAGATTAATTTTTTTGCAAGCATTAGATCTTGCGGCAGAGAGGCAATTTCAAGACACAAGATGTTTGAAGATCCATCCAAATCTTTGATTAAGACAGGAAAACCCCAAGCTACCTCTTTCATGTTTCAACAGCAAACCAACATGAGGATGAGGCTTTCATGCTCTGCTTGATGGCTGGGCTGGCAGGTTCTGCTCAGGGCTTTCTTCACATAGAGCTCCAAGCACAGCCAGCTGGGAGTCACTCAACTTCCAGACTCGGTTGGGCTCATGGCAACTTCCTAAGCACTCGTACGCTTGTTCTAAGAAAAGAGATCCAGGGCTTATCTTTGAAACTGAAGCAACCCAGAGCTCTGTCCCGCTAGCTCCGGAGGACAGATAAGTTCAAAAGCACTTTGGCAGAGGATGGGTATCTGACACCATTCCTTTCCGTGATGCCTCTCCAAGTAGACTCCTAAGCTAAACGAAGCCTTTGATAGGACACTTAGTAAAACAAAAGGAGATTGGGGAAGGTATCTGGCAAAAATGGTCTGCTGGTGAACTGGTTGATAGTGTACATAATGCCCAGAAAACTCCTTCGAGCTTACACTTCATCAAGATGGATGATTCCTTGTGTGAAGGGCAATCTAAAAAGGTGGTGAAGCACATGCAAATAGGTAAGTTAATCCCTGTGCCAAGTGCAACCTCTCTCTGAAAGGTGTCATGGAGAATTAAATGCTTGTGGGCTGGGTGAAAATTCCTCATTTGCAAGAGGGCAAGAGTGTGTAACAGCCTCCTTTGCTCTTTCTCACTCCTCACACTTGTGGAATAAAGACTCCTCAAACCTTTAAAGCTGTCAGCGTGGTGTTTACACCTTGCTACAAAGAGAAGAGAGCAGGAGCGTTTTGATCATGAAACCCCTTCTTCTGGGTGAAATAATCACAAAAAAAGGGGGAGAGAGAAGACAGGATGATTGTAGATGTGATAGAAAAAGATACTCTGATTTTTCTTGAACTTATGGAGTTAATTTATGAGAATTCACAAAACTGCCAAGCCTCTAAGGAAATCCCCATTGTAGAATGTGCTTATACACAGTCAGTTTGCCCGCCCTTATATTTTCCCCTTCTGCCAGACCCTGCAGATGGATTTGCCAGGCAGATGGAGCTGGGTATTTTTTGGAAGGAGGCATCATGGGCAGGGAAGGGTTACAACTATAGATGCCCCACATTTGCAGTGCTTCTCTAAGCCTCCCTGTGCACACAAACAAGAGCTCTGCTGGCCTGTTAAGAAAGATAAAATCAGGTCACTTAAAGCAGGGGGAGGAAAGAGTAAAACAAACACAGAGCTCAGAAATCACCACTGAGGGAACATACTGTACATGTAAGAGTAAGGCAAAGGGAGAAGTGAAATTCCTGCAGTCAGACTCCAGTTCTTGCACACATTCCCTCTGTTGCCATGAGAATGGGGTGGGTTTTTTTCTGCCTTTGTTTCCCCACCTACAAAATGGGGACAGTACTTACATAATCACTGTGCAAAGTGCAGGGGAAGATTAGCTGGCTAATATTTGTCATTTAAACAGAGCTATGAAAGTACGAAGGAGTATTTTTAATAAATAGCTCATTACCTTGTTATATTATTGACTTCAGTTCTTCCCAGGAAGGTCAATCAAATTCTATTTTTCTGCCATCCCCCCAAAAGTGCAGACCTCTTAACCTTCTCATCCCTGATGGCCTGTCTTTACCTAAAATAACTTCCACACAACACCTGCTTTTATACAACGTGCTTCTATCGGCCAGTCATGTATGCAAGTCACAGAGAGCAGCACATTAAACCATAACAGATTGATTTGTATTTTAATAATCTGACCTTGTTTTAGCTGAACAGGCAATGGTGTTTTACATCCCGTCACGCTGCAGCCACGACAGGTTATGGATCCTTGTTATGCTCCTGTGAATATTGAGTGACTCCAGTGAAGGCTTCAGACTTCTAACACAGAAACGGAGATCAAAATAACTTTAAACGCGTTATGCTATTTAAATAACTTGGAAGTGGCTGCAGCCTTGCTCTTCAGGGTTTAACCTGCATGAGCTTGAGAGATTTTGTGCCCTTTGCAACTAAGGGCCAGGGCAAATCTCTTTTCCAGCATACCTAAAGCATATTTTATTTGTTCTAATCAGATTGACCTGGATTCAGTTGGCTTCCTCCAAGCAAAACTCACTGTACTGCTCAAAAAAAAAAAAGCCCTCATAATATCTACCAAACACAGTGACCCTTAGCAAAAACCAAAAACAAAACCAAAAAACCCAAGGGTTTTCATCAGCATATTATTTTATTTCTTCAGCTGGTTTGCTTTTGTCTCCTAAAAGCCTGTGGGACACAAAGACAGCACTAACTTTCCTCTCCATCACAATGTTCAGCGATAACATTAGCTGACCCACTTCAGCACTGCAATGAGTTATATTTTTAAACAACTGAAGGCACATTGACTGTCCTGTCTTTTCACAATGCAAGTCTCACTGCCTATGAAAAAACTTACTACTTTTTCTCTTTCTCATTATAAGGGCTTACCACTCACCAAAGAATGTTTTCTACGGAGAAGGAAGCTGACACATGACCAAGGTGAAGAGGATAAACAGTAATTTAGACTGTTTATTTTGCACATTGCCCAAGAGAATGGCTATAATATGTCTGGATGAGCAGTGGTGGGTTACTCAACACCATTTCCCTGTCTTTTGGCAACTCTCAGCGTGGAAGCACAGGCGTGATGGATGTGGCACGCGGGCTGTGCTGCAGAAGTACTAAACAAGCAGCCTCAGAAAGCATCCAGGAAGATGGCAAAGGATTCACTCTAACCCTGATTCAAGTCTTCCCATGGGATTTTCCTAGAGGTGGCTGAAGCTTTTGCATAAGAGCAGATTATAGCACAATTTCTGTTCCTATTTTCTGATGCTGTCTCCATGACAAAACAGGGCGCAGCTCATGTCAGACCAAGATACAGTTCTTTGCCCTCATTGTTTCCTTAGATGTTTAAGTCACTACACCAGATGACTGGATCTAGTGCTGTTCCTGACGTGACTGAAAGCCCTCTTCATTTGCCTGTTATTCCTGAGTTGGAGCCTCACTCATCTTCCTTCATCATGATCTTCTTCCTCTCTCTTTTGCATGTGAAGGATAAAGAAAATAGAAAACAGAAATAACTGTTTACTTTTGAATTCTTCTGAGCAGTCGCAGATGTTGGTGGCTGCTCTTGTCTGTCTGCAACCTTGATTCCTCCTCGTCTTCTCTCTAACATTGTCCAGGTAGGAGGTGGAGTTTCCTCCTTCTCCTGTCCCACTAGAAGAGAAGCATCATCTTAAACTATTCTTGTCATCAGATCTTATTGGATTTGGAAGTAAATAGTCACAAATGTGTTGCTTGGAGAAAATGAAGATGCAGTCAGATCGACCCATCTCTTTCCCCGTTGAACTCTAGAGAGATACTTGTCTGATGAGATGAAGAGAATAATTGGGATGAAAGGCAATTGTCTTTGGGCTCATTTTAAAGATGCTTCATCATTCAGTCATAAAATATTCTGATTATTCACTGCAGGGCTTGTTCAGAGCTGGATATGTCTTCCAGGACTAAGGAAGAGATGGTCTCCATCCACCACTTACTAATAAACAGAGGGTCCACCGTGTGGTGGCATTTAGTTAGGCAAAATGGAAGGAAAGGAAGGTCATCAGCTCGGCTAAATTCATTATCAATCCATTGTAAATATGCTTAATTGATAATGATGACTTTTTTCCACCTCAGAAGGCAGTTCATGCCAACAGAGTGTTATAATGAGAACAAGAGAGCAGCATTTCCCAGATCAAAGCAGATGGGTGCATATATTGAATACCAGGTTGAGGGAAAGGGGAAGATACTTTCATGGATTGGGAACGATAACAAGCAGGACGGGATTGAACCATAAACTACGAGCTGGGTGTTCATTACAGTAATCTCTATCACTTGGGACTCACTAATTGGACATTTCAGAGCAGGCACGTAAATAAAATACCTCCAGATTGTAGACAGATTGCATGCATGCATTCAGTTCTGTTATGGCTACACTTTCTTCATGATCCCTGTTACATGGCCCATTGATAGGATTTTAAAATTTAATCCCTCAGGCCAGTGAGTCCAGAAAGTACTTCCTAAATAACATTGCCAATACTGCTCTGAATTAAGACCTGCCTGTAAGTGCTGTGGCATGCAATTGATTAGGTTTTGCACTGTTTGTCTTTTTTTCCTTTTCTTTCCATTCCCCCAAGATGATATAAAACAATAACTACATTTCAGGAAAGAAGAAAAATACAAGGACATCATTCTTATTTTGGTAGTCATGCGAGGAACAAGAGTAATACCTCTGAGGGATAAAAAGAACACTGTTAGGCAGTTTAAGAACATGATTTTAATTTTGTTAAAGCAATGATAGTAAGAGTTTACGTAGCTCGAGTGCCTTTCATTTCAGAAGATCCTGAAGATCTTTACAAATTGAAATTTGTGGAGAAGTGTCATATAGCAATCTGACTAATTCCAGACTTTGATAAGACTTTTGACACAATCTCCCACAGTATTCTTCTACAGAAGCTAGTAGCTCATGGCTTGGACAGGTGTATTCTTCACTGGGCAAGAAAACTGTCTGGATGGCCGAGCCCAGAGTGGGGTGGTGAACCGAGCTACACATGCTTTGCAGCCTCTCACAAGTGGTGTCCCCCAGGGCTCAGTGTTGGGGCCAGTCTTGTTTAATATCTTTATCAATGATCTGGATGAGGGGATTGAGTGCTCCCTCAGTTAGTTCGCAGATGACACCAAGATGGGTGGGAATGTTGATGTTCTGGAGGGCAGGGAGGCTCTGCAGAGGGATCTCGATCGATGGGCTGGGCCAGTTATGTGGGGTTCAAGCAGGCCAAGGGCCGGGTCCTGCCCTTGGGTCAGCCCAAGCCCCGGCAGCGCTCCAGGCTTGGGGAGGAGTGACTGGAAACTGCCCGGCAGAAAAGGCCCTGGGGGTGCTGGTGGGCAGGGGCTGAACAGGAGCCAGCAGTGTGCCCGGGGGGGCAAGAAGGCCAATGGCATCCTGGCCTGGGTCAAAAATAATATGACCAGCAGGGGCAGGGCAGCAATTGGGCCCCTGGACTGGGCACTGGTGAGGCCACATCTTGAATCCTGCTTTGGGACCCTCATGACAAGAAAGATGTTGAGGTGCTGGAGCTGGTCCAGAGAAGGGCAACAAAGCTGGGGAAGAGTCGAGAGAACAAGTGTGATGAGGAGCAGCCAATGAAATTGTTGTTTTTCAGCCTGGAGAAGAGGAGGCTGAGGGGAGACCTCATCGCTCTCTACAACTACCTGACAGGAGGTTGTAGTGAGGTGAGGTCTGTCTCTTCTCCAAAGTAACAATCAAGGATGAGAGGAAATGGGCTCAAGTTGCACCAGGAGAGGTTTAGATTGGATATTAGGAAGAATTTTTTTACTGAAAGAAGGGTGAACCATTGGAACAGACTGCTCAGGGAAGTGGTGGAGTCCCCATCCCTACGTGTGTTCAGAAAACAAGTAGATGTGACACTTCAGGACATGGCTGAGTAGTCATGGTGTAGTTCAATTGATGGTTGGACTTGATGATCTTAGAGGTCTTTTCCAGTGTTAATGATTCTATGATTCTAAATCTGTATTAACACTTAGCAGTGAATTCTGTGAAAAAAGGGCCTTGTAAATATGCACTCCAAGGTGAGTAAAATATACTCACTATCTCAAAGTTAGTTCATTTTTTTTAATACACATATGATGGATGAAATATTCAGTTTGTCCTGTGAAGCAATTTTCGTTTCTTCAGCAGAACAAAAAGGATCATTCTTCATAAATTTTGGTTGATTTACCAAATTTGAAGATTTGCTAATTTTTCTTCAAGAATTCAATTTCAGTTGTAAACCATAATGTTATAACTGACAACCAAATAATATACCAGCAATCAAAGTTAGTCCTATATAGTCTCCAGATCTATGAGTTGGCTATTCTTATTTCTACACAAAAAGCTTTCAAACTTGCCTTGCAAAAAAAGTCTGATTTTATAAATTTGCTCTAGGTTATTCTAGTATTCTTTTTCAAAATATTTAAACACAGTCAAGGAATGGAGGCATTTTAATCAACCCCAAACAGAGGCATGTGCTTTGGGTGTTGTTTGTTTTTTGCATAAGAAGTTTTCGCATATCTACTTTAGGTCTACTTGACACAATATTTCTACCCTCTATTTTTGGAACATCAGGTGAATCCCAAGCTTATCGCACAGCTGCGTTGCTTCATTCCTTCTTGCTTCAGGCTGGAGAAAACACGTCTGGACAGAGACTGGGCTCTCCTTCAGCTTTTCTTGGTGTGTACAGGTGACATGCAAAAATGTTGACTATTTTTTGCTTTAGCTATAGGGAAGAGGCAGGCGTGGAGGAAACTGTGACTCTGAGATGAACACTCTGTTTTACTTCTTGGCTTCTTCAAGGCTATTGTAATCTTGTGATGTGCAGCCCTTGCTGAGGGCTGTACATCGAGTTTGAATGGGTGGTGGATGTCAGCACAAATCCACAGAGCTAATGAGTCAACAGGGTGATGTTGATTTGCACCAAATTGCTGCCAGGCTCTAGCCCTGATCTTCCAGATGAATGCAAGTCTTATCCCAGGTACCAAAGGGCACATCTACATCAATATACTGAGCGGGCCAGGGACTGAGCTCCAGCACTGGCTCCCTGATTGCTGCCATTGCCTGGCTACTGGCTCTCCATTGCTGTGTTTTTTTTTCTCACCAAAACAAACCAACTCTGGAGGAGCGAGGATGTGAGCTTTTTGCCACTCATCCTTTAGTCTATAGATAAGTCCCTAAGTTTCTACTCTCCTTTTTTTTTTTGCTGTTGTTAGTTTCCCCCCTCCTCCCCAAAGTATGGAAATTGCTGTAGAGACAAGAGAAAAGCCATCTTTTTTTCAAGGGAGGTTTCCCCAAGCATGCATTTCTCAGTGTGTTCCTTTTTTTTGGTGATAATATTTATTTTTTTCCTTGTCTTTTTAAAATGCTTGTCCTACAGAACCTACACCACTGACCTACTTTTTAAAATGCATCATAGAAACCTTTGGTTCTTTGAATGTTTTAATACAGAATTTATACTGAAAAGGTTAGGCCGAGAAGGTAACAGACCAAGGCAAACATTTACTATACTGCGTGTAAAATGAAAAAAAAATACAAATAATACATAGTTTTTGTCAGGCCCGTGAATAATGCAAACAGTGAGCTGAACTGTGTCAAAACATAAACCATGCAATTCTTTTTAGCTATGCAAATCTTCTGTAGCCAGTTTGAAGTCTCAATCACAAAGCTCTTCCTGCAATATTAAAGAGAAGACCTTCCTTTCACTGCGGAGTGATAAAGAGACCCTAAGCCCTGCTCTGTCGTTAGTCACAAGTCATTTTAATGTGGGTCTGTAACACCGTGAAAGATGACCTGCAAAAGGCATGTGGCAGGCTATAATTCTGTGCCTTGGAAGGTAACACCGGGATCTACCAGCTGATAATTGACTTTCCTGTTGTACACTTATCATCTGTAACACTTTCAGACCCTCACTGGGTCCTTGCTGGCAGCGTACCTGTTAAACCTTGCTGCAGGAAGAGAGCAATAAGATGTCCATAGCGTGGAAATGATTCAGAATGTCCTGTCCTGAGAACCAGTTGCCAGTCACTAATTACCATTTTTTTATATGGTGCAAGCACTACCTGGCCTCAAAATTGACTGGGGTCCTATTGTAGAAGCGCAGTGTAAGATTTCGTTCTCTGCCCTTGAAGAGTCGATAAACTGAGCAGGCAAAGGGCTGGAGGAGCATTTGGGAAATACCACGACATTTGTGCCCTGTTCTCAAACACCTCCCTAAGCGCTGACAAGAGGCTACTGTCAGAGAAGATACGAGGCTAGACAGAACTTTGATTTGCCTAGTCTGACTGTTAAGAGCAGCGAGAGGAAATCCAGGCATGAAGGACTCAAGTGATTTGGCCAGAACTGGGTCAGCAGCCAGACAGGGCAGAGAGCCCAGGGGTTGCAACCTGGAGCCCTGGGGACTGCTGCAGAGCATCTGGGCATGGGGCTTCTCCTCCTTCCCAGGCTCTGCAGGCAGGCTAATAAGACTTCTGTCTGATATCTTTAAAAGGGATTTCCAGGCTGTGGCGAGAGCACTGACAGAGACATTGCCCGGGCTGCTTGCATTGCTTCTTACTTGGCATTGCAGTGGCAGGACTAGCTGCAAAAGCCAGTCTGGTTAACATGGATAATGAACTCATCTGCGTGTACCTGCTCAGAGAAGCAGTGGTACATTCACATATGTATTCCAGTTACATCCCACTTGTGGTGTGTGATAGTCACCCCTGTGTGATGCAGCAGCCTTTAAAGCAGTGCTGCTGAAAACCAGCACTGACTACCCGCTGCTGCTCTACAGATACAGAGGTTTAAGCAGAGAAGGCTGATGCAGGCTACGACAAAATACAGCTGGTTATTTCTATACTGCTCCCTGGTAGCCTGGAGGAAGGTGTAAGTGATGTAGGAACATGAGCTAGTGGCATTACTCAGTTTCAGAAAGGCAGGAATAGATAAAGCCTTGGATTTACGCTCCTTTGCTGCCCCAATAAAGGGTGTCTCCCACCTGTGATTTCCAGTTAGGGCTGTAATCCTCACCTGCCTTCGTGTGTATTTTGGATACAGACTTAAAAGTTGAGATGGTATCTGGCTTTCAGTAGAATTTCCCCAGTCATAGCAAGCAGGTATTTTGGCTCTGGTTTATTTTGTAAATTTGATACATCATTTCTTCGTAAGGCAACTAGATGTGTTTTCTTTAGGAGGGCAAAGAGGGAAGCAGCAGAGAAAAGGAATAGGAAGATTTAGTAAAATCTGTGTAAAAAAATGCTAAAATCCACTAGATACATGGATCTATTTTTTTCTCTCTCTCTTTTTTTTTTTGTTTCTTTAACTGAATAATGAACTAACACTGATTTTTATCTGGTGACTCATTTGGGATGTTGAATATGTGATGAATCCCAGAGCAATAATTTATGTTATTTTAATTTGCTATTACTAAACTGGGTTTCACTGAAGCAAGTTGGTGGATGCAAAGAAATGTCTCCAGCCAGTTTCAGCTCTGAACTAGACCATGAAATTATAAATAATAGTCATGTCTTCTATAAGCCAGTGAAAATATGTCTGTAAAATCCTTCACTTTTGGGACACAGTTAAACCTGAGCATCTGAATGTAGTTTAGAAAGACTGCACATGAATGCCTGCATGTGAAGGAGAAAAAAAAAGATTGAAAAGTATCTAGAAGTGGGTTATGATCCTTTCTTTATCTCCATCCTTTATTTATCTCCATCACATCTGTCTTCTTGGAATTAGGTACCCCTAAATGCTTGTGAAGAACTGCAACTATTTGAAATAAAGATACCAAACTGAAAAACATCCTTTCACCTTGAATGCAAGAATGTAAGAATCAATATCGATGCCCTTTACCATGTGGTAGCAGATTTCAAGGTCAGTCTCCCACTGGCAATGTGGAGCCAGGATATGTGCTGCAGTACAAGTATTTTATTTCCATTTTTCCTCATTTATACTTTTACCCGCAGAATCCAGAGCGGAGTCATATGTGTATTATCTACCACACATACCTATCTTAATCTTTTCAGCCATTTATGTGTTTTAGCATTGACAAAAAGCAAACTAAGTCAGGGTTTCTGAAGAGAGGTTCCTCAATAAGTCATTAAGAAGAGGAGTCACAAAGCCCAATTTGGGTTGCTCTCACAGAACTAGAGTTCACTGGGAAAAAGCAAGCAGTTTCCTGGACTTTCAGTGTTTCTTCTGTCCTCTTCACTTGTACTCCAAAAAATATTGCACAGAAAGATTAAATGACATATTGCATCTATATAAGTCTTTAAAAAATATCTATTTAATGTAAATGTATTTATTCCTTATTGTTTTTAACCATTTTTACACTGATTTACAAAAAAAACCCAAACCCATTTTGTTAGACAGGATGTCACTTGTTGCAGGGAGAGAGTTACAGCTTGTCTGTTTTCATGTGTCCTTTGTCTTGTAAAGCTACATGGTGTGAGAAGGTCTGTTCTGTTTAGGGGAACCAAACTGTGACAATCATTTTGTTCTGGGACATAGTGCTACTGCCTGGTGCTTTTGAAGATCTGGTGGCCTCAATTCAAGCATATCTGAAGGTCATTTCTGGATGCATGACTGAAAAATCTACTTTCTTTTCTAAATGGGCTTTTTTATAAAACATGGATATTAAGCAGGGAGTTCCATCAGTAAGAAAAGGCAGTGAACACTGGGTACCTTATTTTCTAATGCATGTTGGCACAGATTTTTATAAATATGTATTCACATATGTAGATTGATATATATAAGCTTTCTATATAATGCTGTATATACAGCAGTTGTCTAAGTACAGAAATATGCACAAACAGAAATGTATCTTTATGTCTTTATATCTTTATATATTTATATAGTTTAGTTATATAGCTATATATATTTATATAAATAGGACATGATTTGATGTTATTAATCTATATCCCCAAGTCCTGTTGCCATGATGGAGTTACAACACCTCAAACCACTTTTGTCACTAATGTAAAACAAAGCATTTGGACAGGTCAAAATGAACATATGTCTTCATAAAAGAGGTTGCTAGGCACAATTATCCTAGTAAATCTGTCCCTATGCAGATCATGGCTATGCCCTCAAAGGAAAACCAGCCCCATGGATATCTCTAAATTTGTGTCACGTAGAAGCACATTTTTTTTCCATACCATTTATGCCACAAAAAAAAGCGCCTCAGTCACAGCTTTTCAAAGCAACTTCACAGATTGTACATAACCAATTCCCTTTCACTTTGGCCGTTCAGATTTCAACTCTAGAATTCTATCCCACGTTTCCGAAGTACTGTGAGTCTGAGATAAAGTAAATGTCTTACCCCTTTGGATAAAACCAAGCAGAGGTATTTCAAGATCTTTAGAAAGGTAGCAAAACCTTCTGCAGGTAAGAGGTATCACACCTTATGGTGAACACTACTTTCTCTTGACCAGGATGGCTTTGTCTACCAAGAGGTGAAGATCACTAGGAGAATCCTGTAAGCTTTTGAGCAACTCTCTCCAACTGGCTCAGGAGAAGGCACTTACATGTTGCTCACGGTGCTCAAAGCCATGTATTGCCCTTGACTACAATTCCCAGTGCTCAAACGCAGAAGGGTTCTCCTGCAATCTGCACAGAAGAGCAAGCAAAACTGGAGAGACAAAGTACTTTGCCCAAGGTCACTCTGCAGGTTGAGACTCAAAATTCCAGTGTTCAACTACATGTGCTGCACCCTGGAGAAGAGCAGTGTTCAAATTTCACTAAAGCCTCTGGCTAAGCAAGAGAACACAATAACAGCCTATGTTCCAGTTGAAATCTCAACCTGACCAATGTGAAGCAGTTAAGCTTAAAAATACAGCCAAACTCTGGGCCTTCCCCGCTGATTAATCAATGTTTAACAGGTCACCAGTGAACGCTTCATCAAAATTTTTGATAATCCTGAAATTAATTTCCAATTTCCCCTTACTTGAGACTTCTAAACGTATCCCAATTTCCAATGAAGTCACTAAGAGAAAAGCTTATTAGCTACTTTTTAACTCGGAGCAATGAACCTCTTAAAGTTCTTAATGAAGTTTAGCGGTTCCTGGTGGTTTGTTGCTTTAAGCAGGGCTCATCTCTCATGAAAAACACAAAGGGGTAAGAAAGCCATAAAGAAGTGACTGGATTTGTCTGGGGTTCCCTATTTTACAACAACAGGGATGGAGAGACCACCTAAATCTCCTGATTTTTACATTACTGAGATTTAGAATAACCCACATATCCTACCTTCCTCTTGTGAAAAGGATGATGTGGGACGTGTCCCTAGATGAACAGGGAACAAAGAGCTGTGGCTTCCCGTAAGGTCTCCTCCCATGCTCAAGCAGCCTCAACATATCTAAGCCAAGCTCTGATGTCCCTCGCTAGGCTCTGCAACCCCACTCGGGCTCCCCAGCTGAATCACCCTCTACCACAAAACCCTTTCTTTCTTGCTCCCATCCTTTATACAGCAGAATTCGTTTTCCCTTTTGGTATTTTATTTTGATGTTCCAGGCATAAAAAAGCAAATGGTTCCCTCAAGCCATTTCCTCTCTATGAAACTGTGAAATAGCTTTGCAATTTTGGAGCAGTTTAAAATGCATTGTTATATTGAGAAAGAAAAGGGGAGGAGGGGGGAAGCTTCTTTTCTAACTTTGAGTACTGAATTCTATAGGAAAACCAGATTGAAATTCTTCAAATAAGAATTTCATACCTTCTGCAGTTATCAAGGCGGATGGCTCCCTATTTGCATACTGCCATCTCTATAAAAGAAATGAGACTCAACTGTTTTATTATAATTATATAGCTCGTTTTTTAGTATTAATAAGCCTATTGTTATCACCACTGCCTTTCGAAAAAACTTCCAAGTTTCTGTCACGCAAACTGAAATATTGGAATTTATTTTTAAGGCATGTACTAAAAAAGTAAATCCTTTCCAAAGACTCTTTTTGGTTTGTTGCTCAGCACTGAACTAGTTTGCCAGAGATTATCACCAAGGACTGTGTTTGAGCATTGGGTTTTTCCGTACTCCTTCACTTGCTGAGCGCTGCCCAGGACGCACAGTGCTTTGTTCAAAATCCACACAGTGGAAGGGAGATGCATACTCTAAAGATGGTATCAGTGCCATTTTCTGTGGGACTGCAGGCAGTTCCTAGGTGCCTGGATTGATGTTCTGTTACAATGGAGCATCCTTCATTGAAGCACGAAAGAAGGTGACTGATAATTAAGGTGAAAATGCTGCTTTCCTCTCTAGGCTGCAGAACTCTTATCAGACGTGTGAACTCTTATCAGGCGCCCTCTTATCTCTCCTCCTGTGCATCCTATGCTGGAATCCTACACCGAACTCCCATGGAGATCGATGGGAGCTCCACGTGGGATGTGAAAACACAATAGCTGGTGGAGTCTCCTGAGTGTGACTCTGTAAGCACAACGTGGTCTAGGGGCACAGCACACAGAAAAGAAATGTAAAAGGAAAAATCAATGGCTTGTATAACAACGTTGTTCATTTGGTGTCACAGGCAGAAGGAGAAGCTAAGGCTTAAAGCCAAAATGCTTCAGCTTCAGGTATTCACAGGGACACATTCTGATGGGGTGAAAAAAAAGCTTTTCTCCCAGGGTGGAACAGTGTAGTGAAACCTGTGGCTCAGTTTCAGAGACTTTTTGCATAGGAAAAACAGAAGCATAACTTTTTCAAGCAGATAATACAAGGGAGCTTTGTGGAGAAGGTCACAGTCATAAAAGCAGGGGTTTATCTAAGCTACATCTCTGCATGTCAGTCACTTCAACTTCAGAAATACCAGCAGGTCCTATTTGCCATCTCTGCAGCTGATCGCAATCCATTTCTCATGGGCACAGTGATAGAAACGGGTCTTCAGGGGGAGGTTGGAGAAGGATAGATATCTGAAGTGTTTGGGGGAGGTGGGTGGATGTTTTTAAAGCCGCAAGAGGTTTGAACATCAGGTAGTGTGAAAGGGAGCTGTCAGAAGAGATAAAAGGTGGATGAAGGACAATGGGAGAGAGAAGTTTTACAGCCAAACAGCAATAAAGAGAAATTTCATGAGCAAGCAGAAAACAATGGTACGTGATAGGGCGTGGAAGAGGTCACTGTACTCAAGAAAGGAGATACTGAAGCTCCATGGCAATTTTTTTCTTAAAAGTATCATACCTACAAGAAGCTAATTCTAACATAGTTGAATGAAACGCTCATAATACTCTTTGGCTAGGATTTTACCTTAAGACCTCACTTGCATGCTTCTGGATGCTCTGAATTCCCCTTGGGCTGTGAAATTAGGCACGAGTATAGGAAATACAGGCCCTAAACCCCATTCCAGCTCATATAAACGCATATCTTTAAACCATTGAACCACAGATACATTTCTGAAGAGCGACTGTGTAAGAGTTATTAGACATGTGACTCTCTCATGCTGTTTTTCATGGCAACCACATGACTACAGCACTGCCTGATGCTTGGAAAAATTACCACTGAAATTTGGTCCTTGCCATGAAAAGAGTTCTAGCTTATTCTTCACCTACCATGAAAAAGACCTCAAGTCTAGATATATCATCTCCCTGCATGCTTGTCAGCTTGCATTATCCTGACAGAATACAAAAAATTTGAACACATACCCTCTAGTAAAGAATTGACAGACTCCCAGTGTGGGAAGGATTAAGCATCATAGTAGCCAAAACAAACGATTTCTTAGGGAGTTCATATAAAGTCTGTTGAACATATTCCATAGCTCTGAGAAGAAAAGCAAATGCAAATGTAAATCACCTCTAGGAAAGGCAATTTCTTCTAGATATCCAAATGCACTAAATCAATCTATTTATTTTTACTTGGGCAGAGTCCACAAGCTTTTACCATCTACTGAACCACGCAATACCGGAGAATACTGACTGTGTTTGGTATGTTTTATCAAAAGTTCCAAAGGCAATTTACTAAACTGAAGGTACTTTAACAAAAAGCAACACAACTGAAAGAACCTGGGCAATGAAGGAAAAAGTAAGACTAAGGTTGTGATGACTGCTGAAGAAACTCCATCTCCCTGGCCTTCCATAATCACATTTTGAGAATTATGTCTTTGACTTAACATGTGAATACTTGGACCCAAATTGATATCCAACGTATTACACACTTACTAGCTACATGCTCTGGAAGATCTAGCCAAAATGAACACCAGACACAGAAACTTACTTATAAGTTAGTTGGGAAGAATCTGAGCCTAAAAAGCAGCAGATATGGTAATTTGAATTATTACTGAAGAACCTGCACATGACAGGCTAAAGAAGACTTTGTGATATTTCTCAGACATATTTAAATCAACAAATTCTTTCCAGTATCAAAGAAAAGAGCTGAACACTGGAAGAATTCTTGATAAACAGTTCCTGTTTCCATGCCAACTTCAAAGGCCTATTCCTTCATTACATGGTTAGCTTGTATCACAAAGAAATATCAAGAGTATGGAGTAAAATACATCTGCTAGTAGAGGAATTGTGAAGAAACAACTGTCCCTTCTGAAAGAGAGTAACTGTCTCTTACTGTCTGAAAAGAGATGCTGGATAAACTCAGACTAACTTTATACAAACTCATAGAACAGTGAGAATAGTCAAGAACTTTACAAAGGTTCCAGTGGAGTAACCAATAATGCCATTTTTTGGCATTGGATGAGAAATTATCCATCGCAAAAACACATAATATGTTATAGTCCAGGCTGCTCAGGAAAATGCTGTAGTCCTTGTAACAAAATAGATGTCAACAGTTCTCTCTTCTGGCTTCCTTGGCTGTGAGCCCTTCAGCTTGAGCAGGTCTGTGAGGCAGAGAGCAACTGTTCACCCTCCCTGATTGTTAGACAACCTTTCTGTGTCTGATGCCTTCCTTCTCTTAACCTATCTCAGGCTGAGGACTCTTCTGGGGATACTATGTTTGTGCAGGTGTCTATCTCGGATATGTGCTCCTGTGGGGGGTGGTGTGTCTAAGCGTTGCCGTAATTTCAGCAGAATCCATTTACAATACTTTTTAAATTTTCTTTTCCCCTGTTCCTCTTCTCAGTGGTATCTCTCAGCAACTTTCCCTGTGTTAGTTAATGCAGCAAATGAGATTACACTATCTGCTTCTGTTGATATGCTCAGACAGCCCATGGTATCGGCGTCACTCTCCACCGTCCTCCCCCATTCCTGCTAACCTAAACCTTTCAAACCCACTAGACAACATAGGCTGATCTATTACTAATCTCTGATAAATCCTTGGTTAATCCTTCCTCACTCGTGGCCTGAGCAGTTCCTACTAGAAGCCAAAGGGAAAGTGATTCAAAAAGGACATGAATTTACGTCCATGATACAAAGGTGGTGCTTGAATACGGAGCAAACCCAGATCTGATTCCTGTCAAACAATTTCAGAGAAATGGACACACCAGGTTGCTTGTCATCTTCTAGAGGACTGATGAAACAGTTGTGCATAGTGGGTGTGTGCTTCATAATATACTGTTGTATGCAACAGCGCTTTCCTGGAGTAAGTGGATAAATTCTTTAAAAAATTGTCTTATACTCTCAAGTTGGTATCACTGGTACACAAGATGTGCAGGCATAGTAAAATATTCATACTCTTTGTTATAAGAATGATAATGCTGTCCCTCAAATATACCGTATCTTTTGCTGGAGAGCAATAGGAATTCGTTGACAACTCATAATTTGGTAAGTTTAATTTCCTTTTTCTAAGCTGTGTTTCTCCCTGGGCTGCTGGCAACTGTTTTCTGGTATGAAACTTGAAAAGTCGTCCTCTCACATTTTTTTCAGATTCTAAGATTTATTGGTTGTTATTTTTTATTCTTCATCTTCCAGTAGCTACCACATAGAGCAATCTGGAATCAAGGTTTTCTTACTCTATATGCTAGACATACAAACATTCCAAAAAAATGTTCTGCAAAAAGTATGTACTATCTAGATGAGAGAATAGATTAAATAAACACAGGAAGAATAAGGGTGAAAATGAGGGAGTGAGATCACAAAATGAGAAAATTATCTGGCACGGTGAGTTTCAATTTACTTTTCCATGCATTAATGTGAAAAGATGTTATTAAAAATCACAAAAATCTGTGTGTTCTGATAGTTGTCACATGGCTTCTTTCAAGCGTGCACTTGGAACCTTAAATTTGGAGGTCTGAGTGAAACTCCAGGTGTAAGGTGAAGGACAGTTCCTGTTTTTTTTTCACTTAGGATTTAATATTTTTGTAATTAATAAATTGCTATCAGTGTGCCTAAAGACTACAATCATTATTTTTTGTTATAGGAAGGAAACTCAAAGATTAAGTGTTTTAGCCAGGGTCACAGAGGGAACTTGGTGGTGAAAGTAGAATTCAAATGCCTTACCCTCAAGCTTGTTCTTTATATTATGAGATCCTCTTTCTTTAAAAAATACCAGAGAAAACACACAAACAGCCAGTGGGCAATTACCCTAAACAACTAAAAGTCAGTCATGCTTGCCAAAACAATTGACACTTTACATTTTGCAGAGCAGAGGGACTCTTTTAGGCATATGTGCTCACTTGCTCGCTTGCAGAATTTGTAAGACACAAAGATTCACTGTAATCCACTGTGGTATTTCTCACTCGCAGGTTTTTGCTTCAACATAATAAAATTTCATATGTATTACTGAAGAAGTAATTTAATGTGACTGGGAATATATCCTTGTGATGTTGTTAATTGTTACTTTCACTTTACAGATGGGGAAACAGAGGACTAAAAATATTGTTAACCCCTATTTAAGAAAAAAAAAAAAGACATATTCAAATCTAGGAATGAAACCTGCTTAAGTCTTTTCCTTGAGTTTTGTGCCCTAGACCATTTTTAAGTAGGATGTATGACTGTAGCATATCTGACAAAAGAATTCTAAGTAAAAGGACTGATAGGAGTACTTTTGTCTTGATTAAAAGTCTAATATTCCCTTATTGAAAGTCTACTGAAGTGACATTTGGTTTCTATAGAAATTATGCTAACTACCATTTTAATAAAGAAATCCTTACTACGGGATGTTGTAAAGCATCCTCTAAGATCCCATACAAGAGTTACAATTCTCTATATCCTCCAGAAAAGCATTTATTAAAAACTACAAAAGCAAAAAAGCACAGAAAACAAGTAATCTCCCATTACACTCAGATGATATTTCCTTCATGTGATGGATTGCCAAAAAATCCAGGAGACCTCTTTCCTAAACTCTAGCTCGAGAAAAGATCCAGATGCAAAACATCATTTCCCTCTTGCGTACGTACCCAAGGAATTAGCATTAAGGTTACCAAAGCCCTTTTCTGTCCTTCTCCATACCTCTGGGTTTGCTTCATGGAAATGGCACCTTATTCTTGCCTCCTTAAGTTGTAGTGATCAGTCTTGACAAGGGTTTTCAAGGCAGGGGGGAGCAGTCGTGGCTATGGGCAAAATCACAGCTTCTGAACTTCATGCTTGTCAATAGCTGTTTTAGTTTGCATTGCCATACTAATGTGCCTTATAAATATTCCCCGGGGCTCTACACACCACCACGTTGCTGTTGCCTTATTCATCAATACAGTCAAAACAGAAGCAGATGCTGTCAGTTAAGGTCCAGACGTGCTTCTTCCAGATCTCCGGGGTGAAAAGGCCTCTGTCCCTTTTTACAAAAGAAGGAAATATTCTGCACTCATTTAATAAGTAACTCTTGGGGCTCGGAGTTCTCCCATGGTGACCTCAATAATTAACCTTAACTGCTGCACGGAGATTTACCCTTCACGTTGTCCTCTCCAACTTTCCCACTTTACTTGCTCTTTTCTCCTGGAGTGTTTTTAGCACTCGGCACCCCTAGTGCTGCACTGTCTGCAGGCCATGCTGTGAGAGGTGGCATCTAACAGGATAGGAAATGACAGCCCAGCCTTCACCCCAAATGAATGAAAATTCGAGCGAAAGACTGGAGTGTGAAAGGTTTAGCAAAGGACGGTCCCTGCTTATGCACAGGATTGAGGCGCTGCCGGCTGGAGCTTTCTCAGCAATTCCTGCATTTAAAATCCCAGCACTAGAGCTCATAGAATCGTAGAATGGCCTAGGCTGGAAGGGACCTTAGAGATCATCTAGTCCAACCTCCCTGTTATGGGCCGGGACGCCTCTCAGCTAGATCAGGCTACTCAAGGGCTCATCCGATCTGGCCTTGAACACCTCCAGGGAGGGGGCAGCCACAACTTCTCTGGACAATCTATTCCAGAGTCTTGCCACCCTCAGACTGAAGAATTTCTTCCTAATATCTAATATAAATCTATTCTCCTTCAACTTAACCCCATTTCCCCCTGTCCTATCAGTGGACACTCTCGTCAAAAGTCCCTCCCCAGCCTTCCTGTGGGTTCCCTTCATATATTGGAAGGCAGCTATCAGGTGCCCCTAAAGTCTTCCCTTTTCAAGATTGATCTTTCTGAAGATGCTTGCACAATTTATCTGATCAGTTCTTAGCTTTTTTTTTAGCTCTTAATTTTTGAAAGTTTCATCCTAAAGCAGTTCACCCACTTGGGACTGGATTTTAAAACAAACTTGATTTCCTTTAAACCTGAAACGACGTGCTACTGTGTACCAACAAGCAGAGGCCAAAATTTCCCACTGCTCTTTAACTCCTTTGAAAATATCGCTATGAACTTCACATTGGAAACCTGTGACTTTGAGCGTTATGGTCGGTATGTTTCTATTCAGGCACTGATGTGGGATTGATTCGGAAACTAAGGGGAGCAGAACACTTCAAAATATAGCTCCAGGGAAGAGTCACTTTTCACAAAGCCCTTGTCTTTTCTGCTAAGACTAGTAACAAAGCATGTGCATGGATTTTGGAGTTACAAACACTTGTGTTTGTGCAGACCTGGCAGCATTGCCCAGAGATGTCTTCTCAGAGCTTGCCCTTGTGCATCTTCAGAAGGAAGCTTGCTTCATGAATAATCCCTCCTCAGTAACACTATCTCAGCTATCACCACCAAACTTATTTCTGGGCACATCATGTTGTTTAAAGGAGAAATTCTACTATCTTTAAATACACTTCAGCAGCTGTAAATAAGCAGCTGACCAACAATTTCACATAGCATCAGTAACCCACGCAGCATAGTTTGATGACCTCTGTCCCAAAGCACAGTGAACCCACTGTGGTCCCTTAATTGCTGTGTGCACATAACTAATGGAGAGGTTTGCTCTTTTTTTAATACTAGTCCTCTTTTGCACGTCACAGAAGTAAGGCAGTTGCCTACACAGCCAGAGACACTGTGATTGTCTGAAGACTTTAATAAAAGTGGCAGGAATAACGGAGAAGTAAAATATAGCCTCTGTTTCTCATGCAGGCCTTGTTTGATAAAATCTGTTTTTCAGCAAGCATACAAATGGCGAAGAAGACACACTGAGCATGCAGAATTAGCAGACTTATCTGGGGAGCAATAGGGGCTGCAGACCTCCCATTGCATTGCCTGGGTGTCTTTATACAAGGGAAGACTTGTCCTGCCTTTCTCTTTCCTCTGCTGCTCTACAGTTATGTAGCTCTGATTTGATAAAGTGTCCTCTTCAAGATACCCATTTCTGAAGGGAAATGCTTAGGCAGAAAACTCTGATTTCCTTGGAGCTGTTTGGCACAACCTCACCTTGGTGGGGATTGCTGAGCCATGCAGAGAACTTTACTACTCATTTGGCTGCAAGTTTTCCCTTTGTGCAAAGATAAGATACTGAACATTCTTATTTGAGAACAAACTCCTGCCGAGTATTGATACATGAAAAATATTGAAGCAATGGCCATCCCCCTTTACATCACATACTTAAATAAAACACTTTTATAAGCCAACTTCAGTTTCTTGAAACTTTTTGGATGGATGGATGGATGGATGGATTGATGGATGAATGGATGGGTTGATGGCAGCCCACTGTCCTATGGTTAACAAAAGACGTTAAGAAAAAAGAGCCACGAAAGCCACGTCTTACAAGGCGAGCACATACCACCCTGCGAACAGGGTAAATAGCAACATCTGGAATTGCCTTATGACAAAGGACCATGTTAAAGCCAACTCATGCAGATGTGTTTTGCTCCAAGGAAGCTTACAATGCTCACCTGTAACCTAAAGAAATGCAACATGCTCCAGAAAGTAAAATGGAGTTAAAATATGCATTTGATTTAGTATGCAGGAGGGTAGGAAGAAGAATGTGAGACTTTCCATTTGCTTATTAAACTCTCCTTTTTAGAGTTGTTTCTGTTGAAATGAGAGTTGCCAGCCTAGCTAAGCCGATAACTTCAGAGCCAAATGTTTTCAGTTCCATGCCATCAAGAAGGATAGATTATAGAGCTGCTCCTCATTTGGGCGTTTGTTCCTATGAAATACAGAAATTTGTCTTTGCGGAACTAGTAAAACAATTGCATCATTTTCCACTGCAAATTGAATCAATGCACACAGCGGCTGTGGAGCTAGGAGCACAGCTGAAAACCGTTTCTTTCGCTGTACAGCCGCTCTGACGGTAAGATCCACTTTGCATTCATCTGTGGTGCCTTTACCTTCCCTGTCCATTCTCAAGCCTATTTTAGAAAACCTGTAGATACAACAAAACAAAGAGCTTGGTTTATTGTTGTAGGGTTTTTTCCTTCACTTGTGAGCCTGAGGGTCTTCATACTTGCAGTGCGTTGTCCAAGCAGGAATTGCTGGGGAGATTACCGTGCCGTCATGAAAAATACAGATCCCACCTGGAATTCCTCCCAATGCTTAGAGATATTTGCCTCTAGGATTTTCACTGAGGTCATCTCTCCTTACAGAGAGATGCTCCACTCTCTTGTCAGACCCCACACAGAGAAAGCCATTTGGTAAAAAAAATCACAGCTGTTTAGTCAAACAAAGAAGACAAGGATACTTCCTTGGAGACCTCATGCCCCTTGGGCAAGTCTAAACGTCTGGAATCACCTGTCAGAGTGATCTCTCGTTGTAATCACTACCATAAACAACAGAGACTCGTCCAGACAGTACCACTTTGTGTGGGGAAGGAAGGAAGAGCTATAATACATAGCATCAGTGGGTGGTGGATGTCTTATAGATCCTACATCACAGCTATCAGCCCAAGGTGGAAAGCTCAGACATAGCAGGACTTCTACAAAGGCAGAATACATCCGTCTTTATGCACCAGAATCCCACCTAGTACATCTGCAAAGCCAAGAGATCCCCTCCAGTGAGGAACCCCGCCTCTGACAAATTATAAGTCAAGAGCTAAGAGATGAACACAGGCAGGCAAATGGGACAGCACAAGATGAAACTCTAGCACAGTGCTCCTGTCACAGACAGCTGGTTGGGATTTCTCTAGCATTCGGCAAAGGACAAAAAGTGTCTCAGGTAGGACTGTGATGCAGCTGCGCTTCTATCAGGGGGTCAAGTCTCCCCCTAAGCGTGACTGTCAGCGGTGAAAGAAAGCAGGGAGATGCTTGCTGCACTGCGATGAGGACATTCACAAACTAGGCAGAACATAATGCAAATACCACTCTTTTTTATTATTATTATTATTATTTATGTATTTCTTTCAAATTTTCTATCCATAACTCAGGAGTGTGTGTGTGTGGGAGGGGGAGAAAACACAGTGCTGTAAAGAAACAAAAGTGAAACATCTAACTACAAAAGTAAACAGTGCTGAAGAAGACCTTGAAAATGCACTCATTTATCCTATAACAGATGATTAATTTAAACGAAACTCCAGATGGATTAGGTAGCTTTCCCATTTCCACAATTTGTCTTATTCCTGAACTGGTTTTATTTTGTAAATCCATAGTTCCAATTCCTCCTGATTTTATTTATGCACATTCCAGTAGTGTCTGGAGACTCTAAACAGCATTATTGGTGCCTACCATACAAACCCAGATAAAAGAGAGTCTTTTCCCTGAAGGCGAATAGAAACAGGGAGAAGATGCATCTGTGGTATAGAATACAGCAGAAAGGAAAAGGCTGTTATGAGGAAGGATCCAAAGGAAAGCCAAGATTTGCAAAAGTGTTTGGTTGTTTATAGGGCCTCAGGGTTTAGCTGCTGCAGCTGAGATGCTTCTGAAGGGGATTGGTAATGTGGAGCATTCATTGCCATAAAACAGGATTCGAGCCTGCCTCAAGTTAGTCACTTTTAACACCAGGAACTGAAGATCTTACACTTCTAAAGCTTCCTCAGTTTAGACTTCTCCAAATTAGTCTTCATCCTGTGATAATGGTGCTCAGTACCGAGTCTGGAAACTCCACACGTGAATAGTTTGCAGTCATGTTGCCTTCAGGTTTTTCTAGTTATTATGAGAACAGTAACAAACACTGAAAGTAAAGTGAAAATATTCTTTGAAAGAGGAAGCACTTGTGGGGAGAGATTATATCTTTTATTAATCCAACAAATAAACTTGGAGAAAATGAATGAGCTTTTAGGCACTTGCGCAGGCTTGAAGCAGAAGCAGGAAAATTCAAGCTAAATCAAAACTGAGAATAATTACTCCAAACTTGTCATTATACAATACTTTGTCAGAAAAGCTGGTGTAAGACTTTGTACTCCCAGGCACTCAGTCCTGACAGATCTCCACTACTGTCTGTTCATGGAATTGGGGCAATAACTCCCTCTGCGTGACTGTGATTTAAAGAAGTGTATTAAAGGACGTTGATTTAAAAGTGTTGTTTCCTTTTCTTTTTATCTGAGTTGTTTGAGTGACTGTATACACAACATGGCCTATTAATAGCATAACAAAACAGGACAGCAGACTCTGCAGAAGAAACAAGAAGCTAGGGATAAGAAATTCTTAAGTGGCTTTAGTGCCAAAGGCAACACACTGGGTTATTACACACTTAAGTTTAATTAATCTGCACTACTCAATTAGAAAATTCAAGAGAAAAACGGTTGCTAATGCCTTTTGAGCAGCGGGAGCTGCTGGCCAAAAGGGAGACGATTTGCCTTGATAGAAGAGAAGCAGGGATTCATTTAGCTGTCCAAGGCACTAGTTTGAGGGTTGTATTGCACTTCATTGAAAACATTCGTATCCTACACCTGGGTCCTCTATTGGAATATCCCAGGGAAGACAGGTCCAGGTCATTCGTCAGTGCATCAGCAGGGCTTCGCCGCTCGCTTCTACATATGGGCAACAGCATGAAACCCGCGCTGTCTGCCAAACAGACCATATATCAGAATTTACCTGGCTCCGCTCTGCTGCTGCTTTTTCTCCCCCTCTAGAGCGCCACAGGCTACAGACAGATGAAACGGGAAATATTATAGCCTTTCAAAAGACCAGTGTTACTCTTAAGGGGAAATTATCCTTTGATTGTACAACAGAGATTCCTGAACACAGCTGATATTAGGAAACACCCATGTAACACTACCTTCAATAAAGAGGCACAACAAAACATAAGTGTTTCGCGAGTCAAAAGAATGAAACCTGGCAGCTTTGCACGGCTCCTTGGCAAGGAATATGAGTGCTATAAAGTGGCTGGTTAAACGCTAGAATTGTAATGGGAACTGGAAATGGAAAAGTCTGGAAACTTCTAACTTTGGTTGAGAGCTATTTTCTATTTCTCCTGGTCAGTGTATAATGAGATACTACGGCTGCTCTCCGGTACTGTTCCTTTGCATAAATCCATGCCAGAAATAGGAGCAGACAGCTGCAGAAAAATCCATCAAGGACTATTAAACACAAAGATACCACCTCTGGCTCAAGCACTCCCAGAATAGCAGGTTGCTGGGAGGGGGGGGAATTGCATCACACATCCGTCCTGTACCTGCATCTCCATACGTCAGGAATCAGGTACAGCCCTGTTGACTTCTGCCCTTACCTGGTGTGGCTCTTTATATGTCCTGGTGTTAAGCAATCACCGTGTAATACATTCACTAGGTGCATTTTGAAACACATATTTCACAGAGATGTTTTCATGAATGTTTTGGGCCAGTTAAAGTGGCTTTCAGAAAAAAAGACACCTCCACAGTCAGTGGGTTTACAGACTGTTGTCTCTTGTACCATTCTAAATCCCCATCAAACATTGTTACACAGCCAGAGGCTGGATTCCAGTGAAAAATACAGATCCTAAAATAAAGTCTTTTAGAGAGCAAAGGTATTTAGATGTCAAGAAGAGCTCCCTCAGGTCAGCTTCTACTTCCAAGTTACCTGTCTTTTTTTCTATGAGGATTCAGGGCTCAGTTCTCATCTCAAACCCCACACTCGACCAAGCATTTAGCCAACTCCCTGTAGTCTGCTCAGAAAATAAAATAAAATAAAACAGATCTATCTTATTTAGACAACAGAACACGATTTTCTTTCCTTGCTCTTCCACATGTGAGAAAAAGCCTGAGAAGAATTTGCTTTCCGACCTGAGAGTGAAAAACTCCACCCTTGAGAAGAAGCCAATCTCAGAAAATTTCATTTAATGCAATGATCACTGCAGAAACTTTATTGGCAGGAAAAAGCAAAGAATTATAAAGAAGAATCAACTGTAACCTGAAATGTAACAGCAGCCCTGAAAGAAAATGTGGCTTGTATATTAGCACATGCACATACACACATGGATGTAATAATGGGCCAAAGTTATTCAGAAAATAAAAAAATCAACACATGAAGATGAAAAGGAGAATTTTCACATTAAAATAACGGGGGAGGAGGGGCGAGATTAGAAATACTTATCAAGCCATCACCTAAGCATTATCCTTTAAATCTTTCATCATGTACCAACCACAGCTGGTGGACCTGGTCAGATCAGGGGTCCAAAAAGGAAGAGTTCTAGGAAGTTCATAACCTGAGAGGAGGCCTATGGGTGTTAGGCAACACAACCCTATGGAGTTTGGGCTGGATTTGAGACCCTTAAAAGCCGTGAGCTGTTTTAATGTCCAACGCAGGTGTCAATACTTAAAAGTTCTGGCCATTTATTGCTCTGTTAGAAACTTGTATGACCCTTTTGTCAAACTCAGTGACATTCTGAAAGTTGAATAGAATCAGAACAACAGACTTTTGGAGTCAATAAAGCAGTTGCTGTATGGGAAAAGTTAAAAAAGAAATAGGCACACACATAAGACAGGATGAGAAATGATGGCTTTGCTTGGCCTGGGCAGTGCTTGTCCTCTCCTCGAAGGATTTTCAGCTTCCTGAGCAATCAATCCAAGCACTAAATTTGCCGCTTCTTGTCTTTGTTAAAGAAAATCTACCAAAAAATCCCCATGAGAATTTGTGTAACCCAGATCAGTCAGTTATTTGTCTCTCCCTCAGCATTCACGGCTTAACCAGCTGGCTCTCACGCTGCCCAGGCACGGATCTTGTTAGGTAGTGAGGGCCGATGGAGAGAGCCAGCAAGTTGCTTTCATGTTGCCTTTCTAGGAGGCAGACGCACTGTAAATGCTCCCAGAATATACTTTTTGTGTCAGAACAAATAAGCAGGAAAGCCCCAAAGTAATTTGTTTTCTTTTATGCTAAACAGGAAGATATATGGGAAGAAGAACGCTGCTTATTAATCCCAACCAAACAGTCAGCTCCAGCTGAGCAAACTCTGCCATTTGGTGGACTGAATTTCTTAATCAGGAAAACATATGGGGAGGCAGTTTTCAGCGGCTGAGACAGGAGCATTTACAAATGCTTTCCAATTGGTGCAGACCAGAAAGACAACACGGTTTGCATAAATAAAAAAAAAAGAACAACAGGATTTATTTTTTTTTTACCTTGCACGAGTAAATTAATGTTAAGGGAATTCAACAGCTTCCCTGTAGTGTTCTGAGAGCAGCAGAACCAGTAAAGATGGCTCAGTTACAAAAATAAAAAGTTGTATACGAGCCGAAAAAGAAATGAAGTAAAACTGACCCATTGCTCTATTCTGCTAATCCACCCACCCCAGGTAGGTATGTCAAGAAAACTGCTCGAAATGGGGAATCCATCACCAGGGAAAAGAGGCAGAAAACTAGTCAGAGTAGCCCAATAAATGGCAGAAGCAAAGCCTTGAGAGGAAACCTGCTGCATTTTCATAGAATCATGGACAAGCAGAATAGTATGGGTTGGAAGGGATCTTTAGAGGTCATCTAGTCCAGTTCCCTGCCATAAGCAGGGACATCTTCAACTAGATCAGGGTGCTCAGAGCCCTGTCCGACCTGACCCTGGACATTTCCAGGGATGGAGCATCAACCACCTCTCAGGGCAACCTGTCCTGCCGAAGACACATGTCTCATAATACTTCAGAAAACAATCTCTTAAAGTATTTCTGATCGTGTATGCGACTGGCACTAAGGCCAATAGCTCTTGCTTGTGATCAAAGGGGTTATGAGTGAATGGAGCAGATGTTATGTTGCTGGTGCATTTTGGTAGTATGTTTCCTCTGTGACCTGTGTAGCTTAAAACACATCATAAGTGTCCAAGAACTTTAAGTCAGAGAAACAGGTAAACCCTGCAGGTCAATAAATATGTGCAAAAACAACCTCCCTAAGCTAGGTAGCAAGGGCAAATCAACATAGTCCTGGCAGTCTATTGGACTGGTTGAGTATTATTTAAATACATAACACTGCTGGGATGCAAAGTAGGCAAAGGATGAGGAATTAACTATGAAATTTCAGCATGATCTGGTCAACAGCTTTTTTTTGCTGTTGCTTATCAATGTTCTACATCTCACCCAACTCTGTATATTAAAAGAAAATAATCCACAAAGCTTTTATGAAAAGAGAAGAGGCACAGATGTAAGGCAGCTTGTCAGGAGATATATGGAAACTAAGGGTTAGTACCACAAAAGAATTCTGTGGCGAAGGGACACAATGTCATTAATCCATTCACAACCAGAAAACCCTGAAGGTGAAACTGGCTGGCTAACTGGAACTGCCTTTGACCAGGCAAAAGCAGCAGATAAGTAGCTAGAATCTGCAGAAGGGCCCTGACTCTTGGCTGTATATATAATAAAACATTAATTGCAACACAAAGTATGACTTGTAATTAATTTATAAGCTTCTGCGTAAAAGCAGACGAACTGCTCTTTTTTTCACTTCACCGAGGGAAGTTGTGTGATCCGGCCTTCCCACAATGATCTCAATCTCTTTTGATGCTTGCTTTTTGGTAGAAAAACATATTATGCTGTAAGCCAGTCCCATCCTGGCTTCCTTTCAAAACAGGGTAAGCCCCTGCTGAGAAGAAATGGCCCGACCCTACTGTGAAAGAGAGATGAGTGAGGCCAGATGGATACCCAACACCACGTTGAGCACCAAGAGCCGGAGGGAGCCCGATGACACCAGAAGAAAAAGGACTTTGCTGATCTCACCATGAAGTAACCACAGGGGATTTTTTTCACCTTCTCAAGGCACTGCACCAACATCTGTTTGTCACTGATACTAATACAGCAGCTTCACAGTCGTGACTAAATTAGATGGCCCCATCAAAAGTCAGTGTGAAAGCAGCCAGAAGCAGTAGCTGGCACTGCATGGTGACGAGGAGGGGGACAGGGAGGATTAGAAATGTCCCCAACTATCAACAAGATAAATGATCTTGAACCAAGGGAGAGCTGTCTTCAGATGGTGGTCACAAAAATGGCACCACAGACCCTGAGAACAGACCTGCTGGCAAGTGCAGACAGGGAGGGGAAAAAAGAAGAACAAACTTAATACCTGTCAACATGTCACACTGGCTTCTATAATCACAGCCCAGGTGAGTGTCACTAGCAGCAAAGCTCTGTTTTGCTTTCATTTGGGAGAGGAACTCACATCCCCCTTCTTACAGAGAGTTCCTGACCATTTTAAAGCACAGGTTTTAAAGGACATTATCCACCTCAGTTCACTCATAATGTTCAGAAGACTACAAGTTTCGTGGGTTTTTGACAAGATTCATCTATCCTATCTTTAGACATCTACAAAGAACACCTCCACATTTGAGCTGGTCCTTTGATACTCGCTTTAGAACAAAGGAAGGTGCTCCTAGGGCACGATCCATCCCATCCCAAAGCAGGCATCTAAAACAGGTCAGAGAAATCACACCTGAAAAGGGTCTATTTTGCCCCTCCATTGACTGCAGGAGTTTAGTTGAGGAGCTCACATGCAGAAAACTGCACTGAAACATCTGAAGCTGGAAGAGGCAAATCCCATGCCCGAATTAATCTCTCCCATGAGCTGCCAAAGCTCTTCACTGAAACTCTTTGAGGCTGGAAATTATTTAGACTGCAAAGCTTTAGGGGCTCTCTTACTGAGGGCTTGAAAAGTTATTGACATATTGGAAATTCCATTTCAGTGAAAGTCTTTGCACACTGCAATGATATTACCTGGTGGGAGTATCACATGGCTCCTGTTGAAAAGGAAAAGGAACACGATCTGACGCTTGTTGATAAACATGGTCCCACTCTCCAATATGTAAAATCCCATAGTTAATGAGTCTGAGTCTCATCTAAACTACCCTAATGCAATGAGAAGTGGTACCACCAAAATCCGTGCAATTATTTTGGTCTAAACCTGAGAGAAAGTAAATGCAGAATCAGGATTATTCCAATCCACATTGATTTTTAAGTTCTGATTTTAAAATTGATGACTTATTTTAAGTTTTCCCTATGTTCAGCTCTCAAAATGGCTCTGATATTGATAGTGTGCAGGCACAAAGTCCTATAAAATGTCATCTTTGATGTTCTTTAAATTCTGTTAATTGTGGCTTGGTACACTCTGCCTCTCATTTGTACATTTAAAACATATGCAATTCCCCTCTGGTGAAATTCTCTTGCCAAAGGAGATTCACTTGAAAGATTCAATAATTTTTTACTTGGGCTCAAAACCTTATCTCAGGAAAAGATAAACAAAATTGTTTAGATAATGCAGAGAGAAAATTTAATAAAACCTATAGTAAATGTAAATGTTTAAAAGTTTGAAGTACTTCTAATAAAAATCCTTTGTTGTGCTTGTTTGAGACTTTTTGTCCTTTTAGTGGGGCTGAACTTTTTGGTCTTCTTCCTTCCTCTCCCATGATGCAAAGTCACTAAGACCATTTCCAAGCTCTCTGGTTCTGCCTTTCAGTCCTTACATCAGGATTTTTTTGCCTACAGTGGGCAATCAGAAGAGCAACCCTGAGCACAGTCTCCTTCTCAGCCCACCCACCTTGCCAACGTGTGGCTGCATCACAACGATGAGCGGGCTTCTTGTGGGAAACTCAAAGACCAGCTGTCCTCACATGTTGGTTGGTATGTGAGGACATGGCACCTCGACTTCTTTGGTGGGAACCCAGGGCCAGGGTTGGGGATGCTGAATCTCCAGCGGGCAAAGAGCCTGATCTCTTGGGTGGCTTCAAAGCGATCCCTAAAGAAAAGGAAACTTTTGTGGAGAGAAGACCACCACAGTGTGGTGATGCAGTGCTTCTCCGTGATTGTCAAACACAGGAGGTGGTTTGCCTGCTGTTTATGGGATGATAGGTCTTCCACACATCAGTGGAGAATAAAACCAGGTGTGATAGCAGCTTCCCAAAAGCTGTCAAAGCAAGATATAAACTGGAGATCTGCAGTGCCCTAATATTAATATATGATATTTTCCATCCAGATGGCATCTTACCACAGTGTTACAAAAGGGAGGATGTTCACATGCCCTGAGGATGTGAGAGGAACAAGAGTTTAGGACAGAAAAAGGAGAGAACTTCTATGCTTCAGAGTCCCAAGCTCAAAAGAGTGTCTGTGCATGCATATGCATGCACATACACATAGATAAACAGAAGATGGATGGGGGAAATGATATTTTCAAGAACATGAAAAATTAGAATCATAGCACTATAGAATTACCAGCTTCTAACTCTCCGCAGCCCTAAACACGGGACAGAGAAGACACACATTTAACAATTCTGATTCAGAACTGACTGAGTTCTGGGAAAGACACCTGTTGACTCACACTGGTTAGTGCTCAAGCTCTCCATCCAAGGATGCAATTTCTCTCATTAGAGGATGTTTACATTTAATTTGGTGACCGTGTTTTTATTGTGTGTTAATTCTACCTGTTCCTGTCATTAGGATTCTTGTTTACAATAGCAGTGAACACTTCAGTAACAAAAAAATGTTGAATGCGAGTTTAATAGACTTTTCTTCCTTAAGCAAAACTAAACTAAAACTAACAAAGTAACTCCAAAGCCATTAATTACTCATGCTGCTCTTCGTGAGAGGTGTTTCCAAATGGAATGTCTCTAACAACTTTGTTCTACTGTTGTGACTTAAGTTCACAGATTCTGTGGGGTCTAAATGAAGCAGGATTAATTGCATACAGATGTTTTCCTTTATTTTCTTGCCACTGTTTTTTATTATTCTTCTGTGTTTTTTTTTAAAAACCCCACAAAGCCAATAAAAGGAATTTACATTATGCTAAGAAAGTTGAACGCAACCTGTAAGAAATAATGACAGACACAAAACATATGGAAATGTCGTCTCTTGTTTTGGTTATATTTGCACATAATGTATGCAGAGCAAGTCATGATTAGCAGACAGGAAGCATGCTCTGTGATTATGCAGGATTTGGTAATTGAATCCACCAAGGATAATGACGCTGACCTTCCCATTTGAAAATAAACTAGGCATTCAAGTTTTAAGTGGTTTGCGTTAATTCTAATTGCACAGACATGTCTACCCAGAGCTGCAGCTGGGAGGACACGGGACAGGTAAATAATGATTACATGTTTTATTAACAACAACTAAAGTAATACTGTTTACAGCAATGGTGTTTGGGCCATATAACACTGAAATTTGATTATCTAGAAGCCATCATTTCCACTGAGGTGCACACATTCATGCTGTATCAACCACAACGAGAGGTTACTCAACAGCATCTATGATTACAGAGTCTACTTGCAAACCCAGATGGAGGAAAGTGGTAGCTGGCTAATTCATGAGACATCTGGTTTCTATCCTCATCTGTTATCCTTCCATCTTTCAAGGAAGAAAGGGTTCCAAAAAGGTTGGAAACGCAATGGAATTTGGATAAAAAATGTAATATTTATCCTGGAGAAATGGCATGGTTTGAACTATCTACCAAACCACAGGTTGTTGGGGACATTTTTATTTTCTTTGGAGGAGGTTCTCTTCTGCAGAGTTATTAACTTGGTTCTACTACTGTAGTTCAAGAACAGAGGCTATTAGTCATGCAGAAACAGACCACTGGTGTGTTAAATCTGATGTCTTGCCTCCACTGCAAGGTGACCCAGTTCTCAGTTAGTCCAGTGAACTCACTCCCAAGTCCATCTTTGATGCTCTTTCCTAAATGCTGAAGGCAAAGTTGCCTCAATCCAAAGCTTGCAGCATAATTTTACTTACTGTACCACCAAATCTATGTCTCTCAGGCTGCAGTGTGACACGTTTGTCAAGGAACAGAGGAGAAAAGCAAGGACCAGTGGCTTAGAGAAAGCTGCATGCCCTTCTATTCCCAGGGTCACAGCAAAAAACATGTTGCTGATTGGGAGGGAAGCAACAGCCAAAATCTCCTAAACCATTGTCTTTGCTAGGGTTACAGCCTATCTGGACTATTATTTTTTTCCTCCTGGCAAAGGGGAAAAAAAAAAAAAAGGTTAAGGATATTTCAGTTTCCCCTAGATTTCTGTTGTGTGTCAGCCCCAGCCAGATGTGGGATCCAGTTGTCTGCCTCAGGTCTGGAAATTACAGACATTTCCATTTCGCTTGAACAGGTCAGCTCAGTGACGCAGGCATGTAAAATGAACATTTCCCCCAGGAAATGCCAGACTTACACATGCTCTATCGTCTCGGGCTGCAAAAGTAGTACAGACAATTCTTGCAGCAAATACCAGGCACACACAGGCCTCAGCTGGGAAGATGTCCAGCATGAGCATTTCAAGTCCAATGTGTTCGATAAGGATTAGACTTATTGCATGTGTGCTTTACGGCTATACATTTATGCCTGGACAACATCAGGAAGGAATACAGCAGCTTAATTTCTGCTTTCCTTTACCCTCTGATCCAAATAAAACTAAGCCATTGACTGATTTCCACCTGGCCCTCAAAGCTGGTGACTGATGCCTGTAGAAATAGCTGAGGGGCTCGAGCACTGCAAATGGAGAGCTGTATGGAAGCTGTATGGGGTTCTCATTGTCAAGTGGCTGAAGATGAGCCAGCAGTGTGCCCAGGGGGCCAAGAAAGCCAACAGCATCCTGGCCTGTGTCAGCAGTAGTGTGACCAGCAGGAGCAGGGAGGGGATTGTTCCCCTGTACTGGGCACTGGGGAGGCCACATCTTGAGTGTTGTGTCCAGTTTTGGGCACCTCAATCCAAGAGAGATCTCCAGGGGCTGGAGCAAGTGCAGAGGAGGGAAACAAAGCTGGTGAGGGGCCTGGAGAATAAATCTTATGAGGAATGATTGAAAGAGCTGGGACTGTTTAGTGTGAAGAGGAGTCTGAGGGGACATCTCAGCACTCCCTACCACTGCTTGAAAGAACGTTGTAGAGAGGTTGATGCTGATCTCTTCTTACGGGTAATTAACGATAGAACAAGAGGGAATGGCTTTGAACTGCAACAGGGGAGGGTTAGACTGGACATTAGGAAAATTTTTTTCACAGAAAGAGTAGTCAGACACTAGAATAGGCTGCCAAGGAGGTGACTGAGTCCCCATCCCTGGATGCATTTAAAGGTTGTTTAGATGTGTTGCTGGGGGAGATGGTTTAGGAGTGAGCTTTGCAGAGTAGAGTTAATGGTTGGACCCAATGATCCCAAGGGTCTTTTCCAACCTGAATGATTCTATGATTCTATGAACTCTGGGAGCTTGACTCCAGTGAGGGTGTGTGTCATCTAGATCTGCAGAAACGTCTGTGGAGTGTCCAATCACCAGACAGATCGACTGGACCATCTCTGATAGGACACACAGGTGAGAATGGTGATTCATTGATAATTATTGAGCAAGAAGCTCCCAGAAATAGTAAGAAACATGTATGGCTGTCCTGTGGCAGACCACTGAGCTGAAAGAGGAGTGCTTAGAATCTAAATTACCAAAAAAAAAACCAAATTAGAGGAATCACACCGAAGCTCTACAAGTGCACTGGAATGACGTTATACATATGTGTGATAAATTGGCAGCATGGAATGCACAGGCTTTCACCTCTGGGTCACTGTCTTACTGCTCCATTATTTTTTTATGCACAAACAGAAAACATGTAGTCCTCACTTAAGAGTGTATTTATGTCTCAACAACACTGTGAAACTATGTCCAAAACAATTTTTTCATCTCATTAGAATACCAGCAGGAGGGAAACATGATAGTCTGGTGTTTGGAAGGTGAGGTGGAGGTCAAATCTGTCCCAGGATCACCTTAACCAGAAGTTATTAGTTAATTCCCACTCTCTGCTGCCTACAAAATGGACTAATGGTCTCAGTCCAAGTCCAAGTGGTTAGATACATCTATCAGATTTTTGTTACACGGGAAGCAGGTAAAGAAAGCATAAAGATAATTTGCTTGTCCAGAATAAACAATATTCTGTATCTTTGAGCACAAACTCCCTCTTGGCCTTCCAAACAAGGGAAGAGACTTTTATCAACTGCTTCTTTCACTCTTACCCCATCTACAAGCTCCTAGATACAAGCAGATTTAAGAAAACTCAAATGGCAAAATGAGCTTGTGAACCTAAGTATGCACAGTGAACTTTTCTCTGGCTGCATAAAGTTTTCTTCCAAGGAAATTTACCAGTGACGTGGGAGGGACAGGAGCTCGAATCCTAGGGAAAAAAAGTAGTGACGACAGCAGAGAGAGTTCAATGCTGAGGTATTGAACTGCTTCGTTTCAAGCAGTGTTGGCAAGGATAAAGAGATATGGCAGAGGCAGTGGGACAGATCCTCACATCCACCATTGAAGGAAATAAGCAAGCAGGCTCCGTCAGCCCACATCACTTGCTATCAGCCTCAGCTTCTCTTTCATGAAAAAGGTCATTGAATCTGCTGTGTCATCTCTAGCAACAGGAAAGAGACAGAAGGACCAGAATTAGAAATATTCTTCTCCCTTTCCCAGACTTCCCTGTCTAAAGAAAGATAGGCTAAAAAGAAATTTGAGTAATGACCTTCTTGCTCAGTGAAAGATCCCTGGGATCAGCTGATAGAGGCAGCTTTGCTCTTTTCAAAGGTGACTAGCACCCAAAATGAGTGCTTGAGATAGTCAAACCAGGAATGAAGAGAACTATCCCCATGGCATCCCCTCCTGTCACAGACAGGCAGCTCAATGTGCACAGGGCAGCCCTGGATCACGCTGACAATAATCTGCTCCGGTTCACAGACGAAGGAAAATGAGTCTCTAATTACCAGACCTCTCCCTGGGTTTTGATACTATCATGCATGCTGCTGCTATCCAGCCTCAAAGTCATAAAAGGGGCAAGCAGTGTGGCACCAAGAAGGGACAATGTGGTTCATAGGAGCACATGCAGACAGAAAAAATGAAGAAAAGCCCATCCTTTCTTACATCCACTATCCAGCTTATTGGGTATCCTTGTTTTCTTAAAGTATCAAATCACATGGGGCCCAAAATATTCCTCAACTTAATAAATGGCGAAGTCAGACACAAAAGCTACAGCTATTCCATTGAATTAAACAGGGACAGGATTTGGGCTTGAGAACTGTAGCATGACGGCCCACATTGTTTATTTCAGCACTCTCTCTGTTTTGGGTTTAGTCCATAACAACAAGTAATCTCCTAGACAAAGCCCAGACATATTTTGGAGCAATACATGAACCAGGCAAATAAAGCCAGTGATAGTGTGAGGAGGTCACAAAATGACTGAGAGCTTGACATTTTTCCTAAATGACACTATTGAGACAGTAATGGATCAGAGCAAAGGACAGTCAACTGGAACCCACAATGCTAATTATTACTCTGACACTGGTTCCTGAGGAGATCCTTGGCAAATCACAACCTTTCTGTGTCTACTAAGTGAGAAGATGACTATCACAAATCCTTACCACAGGTCAGGGAGGAAAGACTTAATTAATTAATGATCAGAAAGTGCTTTGGAGATTAAGTGTACAACTCTTTATGTCATGAAAGCTAAATATTATTACTGAACTCAGATTCATACATAAAGGCGGAGATTCCCAGAAAGAGAAGCTTCAAAGACTGGAAGCAAAGAATGCTCTTATAGAAAAAGACTCAATGTAACTCATTCTGAAGCTCTTTCCCAATAGCCACGTGATTATTTTCCTCTAGGTACAAGGTTAAAAGCCTTTCTGCTAAAGCTCAGGATTGTATCAGGGTTTAGGAATATGATACGAGCCCCAAACTTCTCCAAAACAGCTCTCATTATTAGCAGGAGCATATGAGTACTTAACGGATTCATTTAGGTGTAGGCATCATCTAGAGATATTCAAAACCTCCTTGGGCACATTCCTATGTGACCTACTCTAGGTGACCCTGCTCTGGCAAAGGGGTTGGACTAGATGCTCTTTCGAGGTCCCTTCCAACCCCTGTGATTCTGTGATCATTACTTGGAATCAGGGTTTTCTCACTCTTTATCCTCTGAAGAGCATTCTTTGGTAGACTAAAGAAACACTGTTAAATACAGGCAACAGACACCAGCTCTGATCACTTCTTGTTCTCTTTCCTTTCTGTGTGGTACAGCCAGAAGACTGGTTATTCAGCTCAAGTGCATTGGAAGTTGGGCCATAAAAGAGGGAATAAGGGAGCTTCCAAAGGGAGAGCTACCAGAGGCTAAAATGAAGCTCCAGCAGTCAAAGGCAAGGCGCTTGCCCAGAGCAAAAAGCATCCAATAGTGCTTTTATTTAGTGTTTTATATTTCCCAGACTTTCTGGAAAAATGAGCTCTTTCAAAGGTCCACCTTCCTGAACAGGTCAATTTTTCCCCCAGTAGAAAAGAAGGCAGTGATGTGTTACTGCTTAGGTGGCCATGGACATGATCTCAATGTGAGGTGTGGGATGAGCTAACACCACAACCTATATATGAGGGCATGGATCTTCCATCAGTGAAGCTAATCTGGATTTTGCCTCAGACTCTAACAGGAACACACAGAATTGATATACACTGATGCTTAGAGATTCATGGATTTTATTTTAAAGTACTTTCACGATGTTGCATAACAGCTTTGAACTAGATCCTATCTTTTAAGAATGTATGCTATCTTGATTTTAAAATCCCTAGCTATTTGTGGGATTAAATAGAACCCTTGAAAAAATGGTGATTTCCAGGATGAGGTTGTCTAGGTTCAGGTTGCATCAAGTGCTTCTCAGCTCCTTTCAACAGATTGAGGAGCCATTTGCCTTGTTTATTTTCTGCAAAAGTATATGTATAGACCTAATCAAGTCTCTTTCTATTTTTTTAACTGAAATTGTATTTATGATATTCTGAAGTCTTCCACTATGTGCATGTTTCTTAATTGTTTAATCATTCTTGGGAATTTTGCCTGAATCATCCTCATTTTTTTAGCACCACCGTTGATACCATATCCAACATTCTGATAGCAGTCTCATCAGCACAAAACACAAAGGTGATAAGTTAGTTTCAGTCAAGGTCCCCCAAAAGCTACATGACTTTTTGGGCACTAATCTTCAGTTAGTGATAAACCAGGACCCCTCAAACATGTTTTTAAATCACTGCCTCTGAAAATAGAATCAATCTGTAGCATTTGTTCCTACACATTTGACTTTACCTTTGTCTCACACTCTGCTATCAAGCAGTCTAGATTGTTCTGTATAAATGATCAGTCCTATTCATGATTTACCACTTCCTCAAGCAATAAAATCAGAAAACTTTATCAGTAATGAATAAATCTGCTTCCATGTTGTTCCTAGAAACATCCACCAGCAGAGGCTCAGCAAATCATATGTGATTGGCTTACTAGAAACAGCCCTGCTTGATGTTCCCATTCACAAACACATTTTAAGACCCAATATTAAGCCGGTTTTTATCCTCTTAATAAGTTCTGGTTTGAGCTTGTATCATTCTGGTTTCTTAATCAACATGCCATGCAGCACGAAGTCAAGCCTTACAGAAGTCTAAGTCTATTACATCAAAACTATTACCTTCCTCTACTAAACTTGTAATCTCATAAAAAAGACATCAGGATGATTTGACAAGATATATAGTTTTTTCAGAAAACTACATTGATTGGCATTAATTACATTACCCTCCTGTATGTCTTTACTATTTGAGAGCTGCATCAGCCATTCCATTATTTTGCCTGGGATCAATGTCAATCTGACAAGACTATAATTACCTGGGTTGTTCCATTTACCCTTTTAAAACATTGGTACAACGTTAGTTTTCTTTAAGCTTTGTTAAGGATTGAAGTTTTCAGGGGGGGTTTTAACATCAGCCCTGCCCATTTTGACATCTTGACGCCATGACAGAGACTGATGTCTCTATGGGTGAAGTTCCCATTACAATAATTATTACTTCAGTTCTTCTGTGCTTTGCAGAGATTAAAAGGTCAGCATTACTCTCCCGTACCTCAGTTTAAGAAACTCTGATCTGAGGAGAAGCTCAGGACAAGATGAAATCTCAGGCAGTGAGAACAATGTTGATCTGACACCACCTCACACGCTTCTATCATTGTGTGTCTCAACACGTTTACTGAAGACATCCACAGCTCACTCTGGGGTCCTCTTTCCCACTCCCTGACCCCACATATTTCTTGCTGGGCCATGAGCCATGAGCCAGTTGTGTGTGAAGTCACCAGATGCCTCCAGCCCTGCACTGACAGGGATGTCTTCCCTCTGAAGAAGGTCATAACTGGTCAAGCCAAGCCTGGGATAGCACAGAGAAGGGCTAATTCATCATATTTCCTAGACCACTCTGCTGGAAGGGTTTCTAAGAAGCCCTCTGAGCAGCATTCAAAGGTGTATTTGCAGTGAGGAATGGACATTTTTTGTTTATCTTTTCCATTGCTCCAAAGGGATTAAGATGCTGCTACAAACACCAGTCTGAGGGGTAGACGACTATGCCCATGGCAGGGGGGCTGAAACTGCATGATCTAAAGATGATCTAAAAGGTCCCTTCCAACCTAAACCATTCTATGAATGTATGATACTATGCCCCCATTGGGATGAACCAGTCTTGGCAGCAAAGGACAGGTTTCCTTGCAGGAGAAAGAGAAAATCTGCCTAAAAGCGGTGTTTACCAAATCCAGCTCTATCAGGCTCAGTTCTAAGACTGTGGCCAAGTTTAGGCCTGACAGAAACAGGCACTACTGCAAGCTTACCCAAACTTCACACCAAACATACCCAAACTACCTCAGTTTACTCAAAGTTCACACCAGCATTTCTCCTGTTCAATGCACTGACCCGAAGGAGGGCGGCTGCACTGTGTCTCTCTGGCACAGAGCAGCTCGCTCAGAGTGATTCACAGACACATAAAGCTGTGTTCCCGAGACACAGAGGTCGAGATGCTTACTTAAAACCTGCAGAAACGGGTCCTTTTTCACAGCTCTTACAGCTAGAGGTTTTGCAACGCATCAGCCATGCTCCCTAGGAGAGCAGAGATTATGTCTGGCCGTGACATTTGCTCTGGGCTGTAATGAAGGTCTCAGCCTTCTAGACTGGTTCTCTTTATTCTGCTCTATTACTAGGGCAAACTTTGAAATATCTACTGTATTAATGTATGTTTTATCCACAGTGTTTATTTCAGCAGTTAATTCCAGCACTACTAATTTAAAAAAATACTTTCTTCAACTATTAGAAACCTATCAGACTGTATAAAGCTACAGAAGAACTGGCCATCAGCCACAAATTCACAGGAATTACATATACCCATGTAGAGGATTATTTCCTAGACCAAGATGCCAATGCAGAGACCTGTGTTTTGCAGTTTACATTTCAAGAGAGTATAGCCTGAAGAGGGGATTCATTCCTGCTACTCATTGTGATGCTCCTTATATGGGTATGCTCATCCTGCAGCGTGCTTAGAGAAATGAAGCATCATGCTAAATTTTATCCATTCCCCCAAAATGTGGGAAAAAAAGGTATTTTCTCGTGAATAAAAATGTATCTTGAAAGTACTCTGGCTATTTGATGGTGTAGAAAACAAAGACAAACAGGAATAAAAACAAGGAGAAAGCATGTCCTGTGTACAATTAAATATGGCCATACTGCATATAATTTAATTAAGACACTTTAATGTGCTCCTGTGCTCTTGTTGCCTAGTACCTGCACTCAGGCAGTAGTTAATTAAACATGCAGCTTAGCAATGGTGACTGCATCTCACATTTCTCAATGCCTTGTATTAAAATTTTACTTGCAACTCAAACAAAAAAATTTATTTGTTCAATTTTCTCATCTCTTGTAAGTGTGAAGAACCATAATCAGTCTAGTAAGGTGCAATGTTTACGATTTTTAGTACTGGATATGACCAAGAAGAAATAAGCATATGCAGAAAATACAAGACAGCTCTTTGGGGATCAGAAGGAGGGAGAGAATAGACTCTGGTGATATATGCCATTTTTGTATTTAATGCAAAATAATAATTAAAAAAAAGTGCCTAGATGCCTAGGTTAGAAATGAAACATCTCCTTCATAAATCAAACACGATGAACAAAATACTTATTTTCTTCATCTGCTGAGGATAGTTTAAATACTGTTTGGATTATGTGCTGTGTTTCTTCTTGTTTTTTTGCATGGGGATGGCACATGCCACCCGGAGTGTCTGAACACATGTAGCTGAGTTCACAAGGTAAATAAACCCCATCACTTCTGATGGATCCAGAAGCTCCCAATTTTCCTCTTTGCTTCTGCCTCATGAACAAAGACAGACCCAGATCTGGTGTGTGTGAATAAATAAGAGGACAATTAGCGAGGCTATAGCTAGCTTACCTGGTGCTGAGCTTGTCTTCACACTGCACACACCTATACCTAGCACCATCTCCACCAGATTTCCTGTACAACCTTCTAGGACACTTAATGACACAATATCATCTGCAAGACACTTTGGAATGCATCTCATTATAATGTATAGAAAGATCATTCCAAAACGATTCACTTTGTCGGTACATTAAGTGGCCACATATTCAATCCCAGGCAATTAACTGCCCAACGCAGTCAATTATCTAACAATAAAACTGGACTCTTGAAGACTTCCAACTAAATTAAAGGGTCCTTCTGCAGAAGAAATGGAATGACCATAAAACTCTCTGTGACTTAACACTGTTAGAGGAGTCTAAACATTTCCTGAGTCCATTTGGAATATAGATTTTTTATTTTCTTCCCAAATGACCACAGGAAACAGGTTATATCATTTTAATTATTGCTGATGCTGCTCAGAGGTTCTGAGGGCAAGCCAATAATTCCGAAAACAGGTCTCTTCTAATATGCAGTTCCTCTTCAGCAGACCTTCTACTCCCACACTTAAACTCTCCATCCACCCTAACACTCCCTTTTTTAAGGAAGCCGTGAATACTGTGCCTAAAACACTTTCGCTTACCCCATTCTCCCCTCTCAGTTGGTCCTTCCCCCATCGTTAACTACAAAGTCCAGATTGTGAGACTCTCAGGCTAATGGAATGTCTAATGCAGAGCAGCTGTACATTTTTAATGCAAAAGGGGAAAAATAAAGGCAGCATATGGTTTTATGTAATCTTCCTATGAATTTTTAACTGAGTGTCCTAATTCATGTCGGACAGAAAGAGCTTTTTTACTGGTCCTTTGTGGTTAGAGCCTGCTAGCATGAAGCGTGAAGTTCTTTAAAGCCACAGTGAGTGCAGGTGAGATTGCTCTGCAGGAGATGCTAATGTGGGTGGGACTTGGTTTGCATTGAAGACTTTAAACATCACAGTTTAGTGGCTCAAAAAACAAAGGGATGTATGAGCAGGATGGATGAACTGATCTCCTCTGGACATGTCTGTTCTTGAGGAGTCTGTGCAGTCCTGTACGGGCATCACCAAGTAGAAGGTATCCCAATACCGCTTGTGAAGTGCTCACAAAGTCCAACAAGAAAGAAAAAAAAGAAAACAAAAAAGAAGACAGCTTTATTTTTTAATTTTTTTATGTTGACTCTGCTCCCTGATCTATCCTATGTCAATAAGCAGGACACTTTGAGGTCTAAATTCCTTCAGTGACATTCATTTTCTGCCTACATAGCTCATTCCAGTAGCCTAGATATACTTTACGTATTGTATTGTGAATAAGAAGTGCTGGCATAGGAGAAGATCACCCTGGGGCTCTCCTGGTAGATTGAGCTTCATGGGTATCATCTCTATCCAAACAGCAGTAGGTATGAGATCCTGGGCCCAGTGAAGGAAGACATTGGTATATTCAAGACATCCTTCTAAAGAGCTGACCCCAAAATACCACCTGAGCATCCTCTGGTATATAAGTACACTGGATGGTAGACAAGTCTCAACACAGGAGTGGACTCAAACAAACCTTGCATGGATTGGAGCTCTCTACTTCAAAGAAGATGTGGATCTGGAAAGATTCCAGAAGGTAACACTTTGAGGGAAGACTCAGAAAATTGCTTGAAAAAAATGAGTGCATTGGAACTGTGGTGAAATGAAAGGCTGCCCCAAAGAGGAAAAGAATAATTTCTTCTTCATCCACTGAGGCCGGGAAAGTAAGCAATTACTTTAAAATAAAGCAAGGAACATTCAGATGTGACATTAAGAACTTTCTAAGGGTCAGGAAGAAAAGTGAGATAGATGTCTAGAGAGGCTGTGGAGTCTCCGTCAAAGGAAGTCTTTGAAACAAATTATGGAAACATGCACCAGAAATGACAGAGATAATGTTGATCCTGCCTTGGGGTCTTGCGGTCCCTTCAGACTTATGATCTTATGATTCCTTCATTATTAGCTGCCAGCATGGATGTACTCTTTGTAGCCTCAGAGCTGATCAATACAGATTCCTCTGTTACTTAGCTACCACCTTCTAAATGTCCCCACATTAAACCGATCTCCTCCATTCATCCATTTTCTTTGCTTTCAACTTCCTTCCTTCTCTGGCTTGCTGCTTACTCAATTTTTCTAATGTTACATGTAAGAACTCCCTGCTCCCTCTTTTTGTCTCACCAACGTGGCTCCCCTGCCTCTCCAATGCGTCAGCTCTACTCTTCATGTTTAGCTCTTTCAGCAATCAGTGGAACTCAAAAATGTTTTAGGAAGGAGGCCATTTTACAAAGAAAATGAATCAGAGAGAGGGAAGTAACTTGCTAAATAGCCAACGAAGGAGCCATGCCAGTTTGAAATACAGCAAGCAAAACTTCTTCGTTGATATCCATTAAGGATGAGTTGCTGTAATTTTCTTCTCAGACAAGAAAAGCAGAGAAGACAGGGTGAGAAAACCCAAGGATGAAGAGACCATTTGTGGTGGTGTTGGCATCTAACAGGGCTGATATATTCTATAATCACAATTATAGGCCAAACAACACAGTCTGCCTGAGTCCATACATCTTCATGTACTATTAGCAGTTTCATTAAAATGGGGAAAAAAACCCAAAGAGAAAGTGTAAAAGTGTGTCCTCTGGATCTTAACAATTTGTTACAGAAATAGAGTATGTTTTCAGGCTAGTTCTTTGTGACTAGAAAACCTGAGAACCTTCTCCTTTTTAAATGATGGGTGAGACCTTTGTCTAATTGCGTGACTCTAAGACTTGAATTTCAAATATGGTCGACTTGCAATAAAATTGGTAGCATTTTCAACACTGAAACCGTTGGTCCGAAGAGGGCATGATGTCACATTTCCACCCTCACATGCTCCTACTTCATAATTAGTCTTCCTCTTATATCACGCTTACTTTGTAAATGCCTACGGAAAAAATATTCACATTAGAGAGATTCTGCCCAAATTTTCCTCTGAAGATGGGTTATCTGGAGCTCAGTTTTCTAGTGCTACCTGCAGATCCCTGAATGGCATATGGAGAGGTCTCCCTTGAGATCTCCAGCACTGTGCTATACACCTTGATTTTCTCCCTCACAGGGCTTCTTTTGCTTCTAATATTAGAGTGAAACATTTCTTAGTCTGGAGAAAAGATTGCTGAGGGAAGACCTCCTCTCTCTCTCTCCAGCTGAAAGGAGGTTGTAGCAAGGTGGGGGTTAGTCTCTTCTCCCAAGTAACAGACTACAGGACAAGAGGAAATGGCCTCAAGTTGTGGCAGGGGAGGTTTAGATTAGAGATTAGAATTTAGATTAGACAATTAGAATTTAGATTAGAGATTAGATTAGAAAAATTTCTTCACCAAAAGGGTTATCAAGCACTGGAAAAGGCTGCCCAGGGAAGCGATGGAGTCCCATCCCTGGAGGTATTTTAAAGCTGTGTAGATGTGGTGCTTAGGGACACGGTTAACAGTTGGACTTGATGATCTCAAAGGTCTTTTCCAAACCTGAACAGTTTTATATTTCTGTGACTCCATGATTCTGTAATCAAATATCAAGGTCTATATATGGATGCTTAAATCAGTACATATGAGGATGCAGCCCCGTGTAATCTCAGAATCATAAAATTTTTACTGCTGACTTAGACCTAAGAGCTGGATTGCATTGCAAAGATGTTGCTGCTCTTACCAAAATCTTGACATGGGAATTACTATGGACACAGTTCTTCTCTGTTACGGTGGTGTAAGTCTGGCATTAATGCAGTGAAGCCAAATAATTCTGAAGTTATTCTGCACTTACAGAAGAGCAACATTTGCCATGTAGTCACGGGTCTCGTCCAGCCAGAGGATGTCAAGAATTTAGAAAGACAAGGAGCCAAAGGAAGTAATGAACAGGCAGGTTGTGGTGCTTGGAAGCAATCAGCATGGTTGCTCAGGGAAAGAAATGTATAACAATCCAGTATGACTGATCCAAATATTGAGTCCAAAGAATTATCTAAAGGCATATAAAAGCAACTAGAGCACATCCTTTCTTGCGTGTTTAGCAATGTTTTCTTTATTTCTGACTTTACGGTCCTATGGACAAGCCACAAGGAAAGTATTTTCTATTTTTTTTATTCTATAGAGATAAAGAGTCATATCTATCCTGTCCTCCCTTTATGAGGAAAATGAAGACTTCTCTTTCCTGGCTGGTGCAGCCACTAAGAGAAAAGAATTCAGTCTCAAATATTATGCAAACTCATGAGAGTATTCACCATCACAAAGTCAACTTTTTGCCTATCATAAATGCAGTGATATCAAAAAAACCCACCTTGATTTTCTGTGAAAGCGGACAGAGCTTTATTTATTCTCCCAAGCCACCTTTATATCCAAATATATATTTCAAGGATGGGAGGACAAGGCTGTATGCTGAACTTAGCTGTGCACTCTCTGCCACTCGCTTTTCTAGTTTTTTCACTTGACCATCATCTCCTTCCCGCCATATGAAATGGACTGCTATTCTTTATTTATATAAATATAAAGCACTTTGAAATCCATTATATGGTCCAAGTGTAAGAGATGTGTGTAATAACATAAACAACAGAGTCACAGCAACAGGTAAATAAAGCTCTTCATATTATTTTTAGTTTTGATGTAATAATGTTTCTTGTGAAATGTGTTTTCATCGCACAGCTCTCCCCCTCCACTTTTTCTGCAACATGCCTGTCTGTTATAAAAATTCTGTTTCACTCACAGCTTTTCCAGTGCTGGCCGTGCAAGCAGAGAACTGTGGGCAACAGAGACCTTACAAACTGCGGAATGCAGGGCAGATCACAATGGAAAACTCTTCCTATTAGACACTAACAGAAAAGCTTTAGAAATAATACCCACAGCAGAAGGAGGTTATTTGGGAAACTCTAATCATGATGAAAGTTGCCATTATTTTTGGAATGATAAACATGTAGGGATTAGTCTGAAAATGCTCATTGTCTAAGATTAAAGGGCAATCATTTTACATACTACAAGTATGATAGTTTACTGATTGTGCATCTTTATCTTCTGGATCAGTGAATAATTGGTTCAAGCTATGGCAGGAATTCATTCATCCTTGACATCTGAATTAGTAGGAGATGAAAAACTCCCAAGATTTCCTGCAAGAAGGGAGTCTCTTCTCCCAAGACTATATTTGTTAAAGTTTCATTGTCCATTTTCAGTTCTGCTCTGATGATCCACAGAATGTCATGAGGAGCAGAGTTTTCTGGGACTATTGCTGCATTTATAACCACAAGTGTCATGAAGCCTAAGATTTGTCAAAACAGCAGGGGTTCATTAAATGTGGTCACTGTCGTAGCACTTTATTCACAGGAATGGGTAAGGATTCACTAATGAGGAATGACTTCCGAAGGTAAATACACAGGATATGGTTATATGATGACAAAGAAAGTGTCTAAAGGGCACACAGAGTTTGGGAGATGTCAGCATCTCTGAGACGAGGAAGCCATTTAAAACAGTACAAAACACTTGGAGCACAGGGATGTATTTAAGAAATGGAAATACTAGGGTTATTAGGGGAGGAATCCATCAAAATACTGATAATAAAATGGTTTATCCAAAAGTAGGTGTCTTGTCAGTAGATTCAGTAATTCACCCGCTCAGGGTACATTGACAGGGAATGGAGTTACTGCCTTTGTTGGGGAAGCCTGGGTTTCTGTCTCTAAATCTTGGAGAAAGTCATTCGGCGATGGCATCCAAGCTGGTTTACAAAGATTTCTTTTCCTTTATTCCCTCCCTTTGTTTATTTGCTGTCTGTTTGCAGCAGCAGTGCAGAGAGCTGGATGCACACCTGCGTGGTAGTAGTTAAACACTCCCTCATCAGTGCTAAAGATATGTCACAGACTCCATAACCAACATTCCTACTCTTCACCTTCTTCTAACTTTAATGGTCAGTAGGGATTTTAGATAGATATGACCTAGCATCCAAGCAAAGAGCATCAGACTAATGTCCAATACTCATCTCAAATGTCCTTTGAACCCAGGAGCTTTGAATTCCGGGTGGAACTCACTGCTGCAGGAAATCAGAAGGTTTGAAATGGAGTATTTTGAAATTGTTGGCAACTTTTGTAGATTCTACATGGAACTGGTTGCTAAAAAGACAGCTCCTGTCTTCTTAAGTCCAAGCATCTAAAAGGCATGAACCAGGTCCTCAAATGTCCTCAGTGACTTAAAAAATTTTATTGTCAGTCTGGATTTTTTAATAATTTCACCTGAACTCAGGTCATGTTGTCATGGCCCGGTAGCATAATTTGTCTCTACTAGAACTGATAGTGACAATGAATTTGTGGCTGTGTAAGTCATGCCAGCTGATTGGTTTGGGTTTCCCTTTAAGCATCTTGTGCATTTCACTTTTAGAGTCAGAGTGGTTAAAGGGTTGATTTTGGAAGTTGTTTCCTGCTATTCTCCAGTAGCACTTTTTTTTTCCTAATTTTTTCAACAAACCACAACGCAGAGCGAGTTACAGCCTTCTCCACCTGTATGGGGAACTGGCATTCAAGTATAGAGAAGCTTTATGCTTCCCAAATGGCAGTAAAGGAGGAGTCATCTCTTCTACATAGAGAAAACACCAGGAGGCACAAGATAACCTGCGGTGATGGGTACTCATCCCACCCTAAAATAAGAATTGTTTCCAAAACCAGGAGGTAACCAAGAAAAAACGTGAAGAGAAGAGAAAAATCAACAAGGGCCTTGTAATGTCACAGTTGAAGTGAATACGTTCATGTCTGTTCACTTGCTGGGGTTTAAATGACCTGCCACATCCAACTGGCACGTCTCTGAACACTGAGCGCATGAGCTGGTTGCACAACGCAGATTTCATTGAAAGATTTTTATCCGTGCAGTTGGGAGGCAGTTGGTATGCATATTTCAAGTAAGCCACGCTTTTTCAAACATGAGATAGTAAATCATACAGATGACCATTTCCAGCCTGAGGATGAGATTAGGGGTAATTTTTGGCTTTTGGGGCCTGCCAAGAGAGAACAAACATGACCTTCTCTGAACTGGCATACATCCCCATAACAAGTCCTGGTGCATTGTCTTGCCTAACCGGACTGTGACCCTTGGAGCCAGTATTTTGTGCTGAAATGCACAGAAAATGGCCTGCATAATGCTGCAAAGAGATGAGAAATTACAGATTGTTATCAATAATTAGCATGATTTTTTGCCATTTACTTAACAAAAAGAGGCTGGGTCGGTGGCAGCGGTTCAGGCTTGTCACTTTTCATCAGCTTAAGTGCTGAGAGCAGATGTGAATCAGGTTACAGCTAAAAGCTTTATACACCAGTGTTCACAGCCAGGAGTGCATCAGCCGTGGGCATTTGGTTAAGTTTTATATGTTACGATTCCTAAAAGGGGAAGGTTCTTGATGACTAAGAATCCATTTGAGGTAATGAGAGCTCGCTTGGAGCTAACAGGCTCAACTTCATTAAGTAGTGCATGCAAATAACCTGGATCCTGCTGCAAGCTATGCTGACCACTCAATAGAGCCCAATACAGACATCCACTGAAAGCTTCAACCCACAGCATCAAGCAGCTCATACGAGCATTTTCATCCCCTTTTTATGGAGATAAGTCATGTTTGTTGATATTAATATCCAATAGATGACTATCTAATATATATAACACTCAGAAAAAGCTGTATATACTTGTAGAAGGGGGCCTAATCTGTGAAACAGCTCTTAAAATAGGCTCCTCACTTCTCTTTCCAAGCTGGCTCTTATAAATTTCCTGTCTCTATCTAACTGCTCAGTTAGCTGAAAACAAGCAATCATGTTAAGAAGATAAAGCCTTTTTGTGGCTTCTAGGATTCAAGCTCCCATTTTACATTTGGAAGTGTTTGCAGGGTGTCTGCAGGAACATCCATCTGTTTGCTTGCCAGAGCAAAAGGAGCTGAATATCTGCTATTAAAAGTCTCCTGTGTCATTCCTTTAAATTTGTTAACACTATACTGGGGTGGCGCAAGTCAAAACCTTGGAGTTTTAGTCTAATAAAGATGACTTAATTTTTAGCCATGTTGTGGCATAAGGTCCTATGAATACATAAATCACGAGTCCAATATAGCAACAGCAACTTTATTTTCTTAACTAGTCAAATACCTGTCTGAGAAGTGTCATCACATTTTAAAGTGGTTCAAAACAGGTGAGATGAATTTGGGCCTTGATCTAGGGAAGGTGTTATTGGAATGAGCCTAGGTCAGCCCCATAAATATTTTGTTGGCTGCCATATCCTTCTGACCATAACATATAAAATCATCCAATCCCTGTATGGACTTGCAGAAAGGTACGGAACAAATAGGATTTTTTTTTCCTTGTAAAACAATATGCAGTCTGTGTTAGCAACCACGTTTTAGGAAGTTCCTGACTGCAGCTGTCAAGTATGAAATGCAAATAACAACTCTACGCTGGTTTAAAAGTAACAGCTTTCTAAAATCCTGTTGTCTGTACAGCTTCTGTGTTTCTTGTCTTTTAGCAGCTCTAGCCTACCATAAGAAAAATGTCAATTGTCTTCCTGTGCAAATCTAGGATTAATGATGTAGCCAACAGATGCACTGCAGAAGCAACAGACAGTAACATTCTTTGCTTAACATAGTAAGTTGTAGGCAGGGTTTGAGGTTTCAAGTAAAAAGTGTAGGAGAAAGAGATAAGGTTTTAAGAAACACCTAATGGGTCTAAGCATGGTTCACAAGCTATTCTCCCTACCACCTAAAAACCTGGATAATGATGAAAATGCATAAATATGTGCACAAACACATATACAAAACCACGAAGAAATGAAGCAAAATAGTTGGCTCTGTTGTAAAACTGTCACTGAAAGAGCTAGCAATGGTAATGACCATCAGTGACGAAAGTCTAATCATATACTTTAGCTGCTAATTGCTGGACCAGTTCCATCTAGTATTCTAATCCTGTTGCCAAATCTGCTAATGCTGTAGAGAAGCCTGGTACATCTCAGGAAACTCGAATGTGAGAAAAGGCAGCAAGGAAAGGTTAACAGCATCAAAAGCTAATTTTCAGATGAACCAGCAACTAGAATAATGCTAAAAATCACGCATCTTCACGATTTGAGAGGTGCACTGAGTACCAGGTGGAGCCAGGAAAAAAATAGTGGGGGCCATCATGAGGTATAAATGATATTGTTTTCTTCTGAAGTATGTAGCTTGTGTTGTTTCAGCTCTGATAGAGCAAAGTTGAGTTAAGGTCCAGGTTCAGACATCTGCAATTAGATCTCTACATGAGAGGCAGGTGCCTGTCCACACTTCAATTACAGTCAGAGGAGACCTAATAAACACAGTCAATGGAGACTAGAAAACCATTTGGCTGGTGAAATGTAGGTATCTACCTCAGGGTCAGATAAATAGCTCTCTAAACCACATTGCCTACATTGAAAAGATCAAGTCCAGAGGGAGCTTCGCCATCAAGTTCACATTTCAATTCATGAGATGCTAGAATTCATGTGGTTGAACATGCAGAGGAATCATGCCCAATGCTTTTTTTTTTTTTCCCCTTAATGTGTATCTTTATTTATTTCGATGTGGCAATTCCCAGGCCATCTGCATGCATGTGTGTATTAAGATGAAGCAATAAAACAGCTTGGGCACAGCAAGCCTGGGACATTTACCTGAAGCAGTGTACTCACTGGGATATTACAAATGCCTCTGTTGATATCACAAGGCAGTCAAAAACTGCACACTGCCTTGATTATTGTGTAACTGCAGGTTTTCAGGAAGATAATAAGCGACACACTTTTCCCAAACTGAAAAACATTTCCCCCATTTCTACATTCCTCTCATTCTGATAACGCTCACTCTCACCTTCAAACTCATCTTCCAGCTTATTCCGCTTTAATGAAATTTCTCCCATGCATACCCAAAACTATATATACATCTGAGATACTAAACAAAGACCAGTGCAATGAAAGTGGAGTACTGAAATACAAGTACCTCTCCAAAACTTGTAGCAAACATGCAACACAATCAATAAAATCCACCTTACAACAACCTAAACACTTTTTATTGTTCCTTAAGGGTTATTTTATTCAGTTGCCTTTTTTTTTAAAAAAAACCCCACTTTGTAAAGAACAAAACGTAGCAACTACTGCCAAAAAAATGTTTTTCAAAATAACCTGCACTCACAGCTCTTCATCTTTCCTCACCTCGAATCAGAAAAATCTCAAATGAGAGCATATGATGTCCAAACAGATTGTTTGACCTCCTCTAGAACAGTACACCAGGAGGAAATGAATGGAAATTATCTTTAGTTTTCATAAAAGCTTATGCTGTCCTTGAACAAAATGCTAGCAAGGAAGCATTATGCTCAATGAAAATTGTTTATTCTTGTAAAGTCTCCAGATCAATGCATTACAATGGAATGAAAGGAGGCATTTTTAACAAAGACAATAAGGGCCAAAACTTGGGCCAAAACTGGTCATCATACTGACATTTAAAATGTGCCAAATTTCTTGCAGCTGTCAAAACTGAGTAATGAATCCCCACACCATCCTGTTCTGGTAGAAGTAGCTCCTATGAGCCCTGTGCTCTTGTTACATAGGCTGGGAACAAATATAGTGATTGAGAGAGATGAAACCTGAGGAGCTCCTGCATTCAAGACTGTGTTCAAATCACTAAAACCCCCCAAAAAACAAACAAGAAAAAAGCCCTCCCCAGGCAATCATTTTTGTGTCTTATTTCTTCCAAGGTACTTTCATAAAGGAGGTGAAAACCACCCTTTTTGGAATAAGATGGAGCCCATTAAACCTGGTGAGTTGTAAAACAGCAATGACATTGTTGGCTCTAGTAATCAACTTGCAAAAACCCACTTTCTTCACGGCATCCGTTCCAATAGTTTTAACAACCCTGTTGTTTTTTCACTGACATCAGTGTATGCTAGGGGGAAAAAAAGAGTGGAAATGGGCGAAGTTAGGCGTGTTTTGCAGAACAGCACCTCAGAGTATAAGATACTGCACACGTCTGTATGACTAAGTAATTTCCCACCTGTCACAGGAGAGAGTCAAACCCAATGGTTAAGTCTTTGAAATACCCCGAAGTTCCACCATTTCATCTCTCCTGAAACACCAAATTGTTCATTTCTCATTAATTGTCCTTTATGCAGAGAGTTTTCAATTAAATTGGGAGTAGTGTTACGCTCCTTACTTTGTGATATTAGCCCCTAAAGATTAATAGATTGCTTGTAATTTCTGTATTGCCATCTGTGTTCTATTACGCTCTCGTCATTTATTCTGGTTATGAAACCAAAACAGAAAGTGTCTCAGGGAGAGTGGCAGTAGCCATCTGGATCCCTAAGGGAGTCGTTTTGGCAGAAAGAATGGCCAAATCAGTTTGAATGCAATGACAAACTGAAGTGCTTGTGTGGAAGCCTACAGCTCCATGGAGGATGCCAACCAAATTTCGGTTCAATTTACTAACTCCTGAACGGTGCAACCCAGGTGTCTTTCTGCGCTATCGACTTTGTGTGCTTCTGAGTTAGTGAGTTGTTTTTTTGTTTTTTGTGGTGTTAAAAAAGTAACTGTGAAAAAAAAATTTAGCAAGACCTGATTTTCAAAGCTAAGTCTTCCGAAGAGTTTATAGTAAACAAATGAATGGGAATATTTTTTCTTAAAGAAGATGTATCGTGTCATTAACCTGTGAAAGTTGTTACCTTGCACTTGATAACTACTATAAGTACTATGCCAACGTCCTGACAACTACACTAAGATTAAGTATCTGCTCTCGAATTTTACAGGTTTCAGAAAAGAATTGTTTTAGTATTCACAATCTTTTCACCAGAAAAAAAGCTTTATTCGGGATGTTATTGAAGCTAATCCATCCTTTAGCAGCCTCAGGTTTGAAAATACTTCACTCCATATGGAAACTAATCTATGATCATCCACACTAATAATATTGGAATTTCCAAAGGAGGAGACTTTCAAAACCTGCCCAGATCCATTCCTCTGTGGCCTGCCCTAGGTGATGCTGCTTTAGTGGGGAGGTTGGACTAGATGATTTCTGGAGGTCCCTTCCAATCTCTAACATTCTATGATTCTGTGATTTGGCAATGGTGTGTATCCCAAGATGTGGAACAAGGTGGGTGAGCTTGGCCTTGTGTCACTTGAAAGGCAACAGAACAACTATGAGCATGAGAGAGGTAAAAAACCAAACACCTGAAAACTCATCAAAATGAAATGAGTCCTGCTGTTTCTATGACAAATACCTACCTACGTAAAAAGTATGAGTCATAAATTACCTGAAAGGGAGAATTCTCCCCCCCTACTCCGCTCTGGTGAGACCTCAACTTCAGTATAGCTTTGGGGTTCCTGACATAAGAAGGACAAGGATGTGCTCAAATGGGTCCAGAGGAGCCCATGAAGATGATCAGGGTGCTCAAGCACCTTATGAGGACAGGCTGAGAGACTTGGACTTTTTCAGCCTGCAGAAGAGATAGCTCAGCAGGGAGACCTTATAGCAGTCTTCCAGTACTTAAAGAGGGCTACAGGAAAGATGAGGAGGGACTCTTGATCAGGGAGTGTAGAGATAGGAGAAGGGGTGATAGTTTCAAACTGAAGGGGAGTAGATTTACATTGCATATAAGGAATAAATTATTTTCTGTGAGGGTGGTGAGACAGTGGAACAGGTTGCCCAGAGAAGCTATGGAAGCCCCCTGGAAGCGTCCAAGGCCAGGCTAGACAGGCTTTCAACAGCCTGGTCTGGTGGGAGGTGTCCCTGTCCATGGCAAATGGGTTGCACTAGATGATCTTTGATGGCCCTTAAGCCTAAACATTTCTTTGATTCTGCGTAACTGACGGATCGATTTAATTTCTAGCTTAAATATCTGTTAGATGAGGAAGGAAATGGCAATGGAACTGTGTATGCTATGTGGACTTTTTTAAAATTCGGGGGTGTTCAGGTATTTCAAGAACTCCTTTTTGGGATATGACACTTCCAAACAGGCAGATTAAAATAAATAAGTAAACAATGAAGAATTCAGATGAAAAGAAAAAAGCTATCTTGATATAATGTTATATATAATGTGGCCAGAATGTTTCTGAACGACAGCACAGATTGAGGATGCCTGGAGTACTACTTCATGACAAACTACATGTCCTCTGTATATCTGGAGGAAACAGGCATACCGTAAATACTATAAAGAAATTCACACGGCAAGGGGGGGATTGAGCATCTGTGGTGGGTGGATCTGGGCTTTCTGCCAGGTGCCCACCAAGCCACCTTCTCACTTCGCTCCTCGGCAGGATGGTGGAGGAGAAAATAAGATAGAAAAAAACCCTTCATGGGTCAAGATAAAGGAAGTTTAATAAAGTAAAAGCAAGGGCTGAGTGTGGAAGGAAAGGAAAGCAAAATATTTATTCTCTACTTCCCATCAGTAGGCGACATCCAGCTGCTTCCCCTGAAGTAGGGGTTTAGTACGTGTAGCCGTTGCTCCAGAAGACAAATGTCGCAATATTGAAAGCCCCCTATACTTCTTCCTTTCCCTTAGATTTTATTATTGAGCAGATGTCGTATGCCGTGGAATATCCCTTTAGTCAGTTTAGGTCAGCTGTCCTGGCTGTGTCCCCTCCCAAAATCTCGCCCACCCCCAGCCTATTAGTGAGGGAGATATGTTGGGGAGGCAGCCTCGATGCTGTGAGCACTGCTCAGCACTAACCAAACTGCTGATGTGTCAACACCTTTCTAGCTACCACCACTCAGCACAGCCCTGTGAGGTCTGCTGTGGGGAAAGTTAACTCCATCTCGTCCAGGCCCCATGAGGTGTCCAGACTTTTTATTTTATTTATTTTGATTGGTTTAAGTTTTGGCCCATCTCAATTAAAATCGGTTAGAAGTCAATTTCACAGATGCCAGCTTTTAAGATCTCACAAAAGTGATAATTCATTGCCAGGCAAAAATTTACTTCAGTGCAGCCATTCCAAGAATAAGCTGACACATTTTAAGTCTCTCTCTTCCTCTCCCTCCCTCCCTCATACCCATCCATCTGTAAGCCAGCGCTGGGGAAAGGACACTGAACTTTCATCTTGAAAAGTCTGGGGAGGATGAAGGAGTTTACAGAGCTGTTTAACTCACCCACAGCCATATCTTGCTGACGTTATTTCCTAGGTATAAGGTGAACAGGAGCTGTCCATGCCTTGTCTGCTGAGGCTGAACTTTCCTTGTGCTTCACTTTTCCTACACTGAATATTGCCAGTAATGGCATCCCATGGGAAGATGAGCCCGCACGTAAGTCCTTCCAAGACTGGGACTTGGGAGGTTTTGGGTTTTTTTTGTATCTCCTTTTTCTTGGTTAAAATATTTAGACTGTATTTACATTTTGAAACCTATCCCAGGCACCCTCCTGAGGGATCAGAATAAGATCAGTCCTTCGGTGGAATTTGTTTTTCAACTAAAGGTTGAAAAATTTGTGCTGGAAACCTTAGACACGTTTTCGAGTGGCTAATTAAACCAGACTGTCCCCAAGGGGGATGGCCTTTAGTGCAAGTCGGTTGCCAGTACATGTCTATTTAATAGATTGTATGTTATTTCTGTCAGGTTTATTTGGTTTGTATTTGAGTGCATGGACTTGAAAGTAAATTGGGCAATAGACATTAATAGTATATGGGCTTGGGTTGCTCATGTGGGTGAGAATGTCGGGGCAGAGGAGAAAACAGCCCTGCACCACCAAAATCCAGACAGGGACTGTATCTGGATGTTAGTTTCAGCAGGGTGATGCAGAGCTCCTCTGAAATGAAGCCAAGAGATGGATACCAGGAGGTTTGGTTCACTTCTGTGAGGAATGTAGGAAGTTTCGCCCAGATTTCGAGAGATTCATATGACTTTTCAAAGAAAATCTAAGTCCAACATTGCAAAACTTATGCATTGAATCACTTAGCTCAGGCAGCATATTACTGACTTCTGGCAAATCTTAAGCTTGTCTTCCCTTTGGGACAAAATTCAGTTTATTTGCATAGCAAGCAGCAAAATGATGCCTTGATCTCAATTAGTTGCTAATGTTATATGAATGCTCAACTTTAATAGCCATAGCCTACAGAGACCTGACAAAGAGTCAAATAAAAGAGAATCTGGATTTAGTTCAATCCTGATAAAACTATGTTTCTAATACTAGGTCTAAATATTATCCAAGTTTACCTTTCCTCTCCTAAAGACCACGCTTTCAACAGTAATGAATTAACACAGCTTCCATAAAGCCAGTGGGATTATGCATCAACAGAACTAACTGATAATATGTGAAACACATCCATTTTCTTCAAAATTATTTTCATATATTCTCCTCAATGACTGGCTTCCACTCTTTTTTATATGAGTTATTAAAGAAAATCATATGCCAGCTGCCTTCAACCTTGCCCTCCATTACCCACGTTTGACATGGTTAGGTTTGAAGAGCTCTGTGACTATAATTAATGTATTCCCAGTAACCCATCCAACATGGAAACAGCCTTTGTTTTATGTACAGTATTCTGTGCACCAAAGTATTTTTTGAAGCAAATTATCCGTTACTCTATTCCAATGTATTACTTCCAAAGTCCTTTTAGATGGTGAGACATGAATGCCACCACAGAAACATTTCTCATTTCTTCCTGATGTGGATGAACATACTTTAACTGTAGACCGCTGTTAAATTAAAAAAAAAAAAAAAAAGAGCTATTTCAAAGAGTCAAACATCTGCCCAATTCCAAAGGGCAGCATCAGAGCACTTAAACAAAAACACAGCAGGGAATTTAATCATGAGAAAACTGAAGCGAAAGAAGACTTTGTATGGGCACAGCTAGTTTTAGTTCTTTCACAGCAAAAATAAAGGGGTCAGGGAGATCAAGAGGTCACCCATTCATGGGTTAAAAAAAAAAAAAAAGAACAAAAAAGACTTTTCTATAGTCTACTATGCAGTGTTAGGAAATGTCCAGATCAGGGTTTCCCCACCCTGTATTCTACCCACCTTGAAGAATAAAGAAAACAAAATCCTTGGGCTTCAACCTCCCAGCCAGCTTTTATCATAATCCATATTATTCGCAAAATAGACTGGAGGTGACTTATGTGGTGACCTCTCACCACAATTCAAAACGAGTCTTAATGAACTAGGGTAATTCATTCCTCCGGCAGAGCTTATGAGATAAGGCAAGACCGCACTGGTGGGCTCACCAGACTGAAATGTTAATCTTTTGTAGTCTCTGCTCCAGAGGACCCCCGGGTCAAATCCTGGTGCTGCCGAGAAGTAGCAGCCCCTTTGTTTGGAGTTGGAGAAGCATGGTTCTTGATTTCAGTGTTGCCATTCACTTTGCAGAATGTAGCGTGTGTGTGTGCAAGTAAAAACAGCCCATAAAGTTATTTATAGCCACACAACAGAACTATCTGTTGAAAAGCAGAGAACAAAGACTTAAAAAAAAAGTAGTTTAAGGAGGCAGGAATCAAAAAAAAAAAAAAAAGACAATGAGGCTATGCTCCCGACCTGCATTTGTGGCCATTGTCCTCCTCTCTGGGTCATTGAAAATCCATTGTGCTGTTGCCTCGAGAGTTAGCTGGAAAGAAACCCCAAGTGAATTGGTTTTGATTATTTATTACAAAACAGGAATGCATTTCTTTTCATCCTTCAGGAGCAGCAGCAAAGTATGATTTACCTTACCAAATGTGATAGCATGTAAATACCTCTCATTTTCTCCCTTCCCTACTCCTACACAAGCTGTCTGCCTCTCAACTCCAGTGTGTAGAGAAATCATTGGTATTCCTTGTTTCAAATCAATAAAAAACAAGGGTGCTGAGACAGAAAAGGATCTGTTTAAAGGTACTGTGGAGAAGTATGGAGAGGGAAATTGAACTAAAGTCCCCAGATCCCAAGTTCCTGCCCTAATCTTCCTGCTTGTGCTTTTCTTTCTCTTGGCTCTGGCAGCACTTGCCAAGCAGCTGAAACAGCGAGAAGATCCTTGGACCTCTGATCAAAAAGCCAAGAGTACAAATAGAAAAGTTAGAAACTGTGGGCCTGGTTCTAAATAAACTAATGGAGAAGGGTTAGAAATGAAAAGCTTAGGAAACTTACTGGGAAGAGTGGACATAGAGTCAAAAAAAACTTTTAAAAGTTGATTAAAAGGTTTCTCTATCTCTTTTTCAAGAAGATAGCAAGGTGGATGCATGTGGGAAACAGAACTTCCCTAATACAGTAATATCAGACTCCTAGTTGCTGGAAAATTATATTTGGGTGAGGAAAATATATCTGGGAATTGTTCCTAGACATCCTGACCTCAGTAAGTTTGTCTTGTATGTGGCACACTGGTGGCCAGCAAAGCCCAGCCTGCATCAGAGAAAAACCTTAGTTTCACTCAAGTCATGGAGAAAACTCTGCTTGACTTCACTGGGATTGGGATGTTGGACTTCAGATTGTCCCCAGTGAGATGGGTCTGTGTGGCAGGAGATACTTCGAACTACTGACACTTATTCTGAATTGATTGGAGAATGATGCTGGTGTTGACTACAACATCTAGACTTCTTGTGGTCAGGGTTGATGCAGAAGGACCACTTCTGCAATATTCTCAGCATGTACTCTCTTAAAACCTTCCTTATTCTTCCGATTCTTTCTTCCTCTTCTTATGTTAAACTTGGGACCATTTTCATGATAAGCGTTAACTGTCATGGAAACTATCCAGGTTTCAGTTGAATGTGGTCAACTCAGCTGCACATTATTATTGTTGTTTTTATTACCATTCATTTTCAGAAGCAGACTGGCTAATGCACCTGTGTGTGTGACTGTTATACAGAATGGAAAGACCAATTATCCCCTTGACTTCAGCCGTAACAGGGCCTTTTTTTCCCACAATTTAATGTCTTTGAAGGGGAAAGGAGAGAAAATTTGTCATTTCCAGCTAGGGGAGAGTTCTGAGATGGGATTTGGGCTGGTTTAAGTGGCACATCACATCAGACCATCCACGGAGTCTTTTCTCTCAGTGGAAACCTCAGCGAATAACCACAATTTCTCACACAGAAGCTTGGATTGCACAACTAGAGCAGCAGGTGTAAGTACCATGACAGAGGCCAAAGAGAACTGGCCTCCAGGAAAAAAAGTCTGTTGAAATTTCGTGTCAGTCAGCACATCCTGCAAACACTGTTCCCTTGCACGCATCTGTGAGAGACGTGTGTGACAGTGATAAGACTCTTTTTCATCATCTTTCTTAGACTTTTTTCCCTCGTTAATATTTCTGTTTGTACTCAGCTGTACAGCTCACAGACTTCTCCTTAAGGCTGATCCTACAACCATTTGATGAGTGAAAATCCAAGAAGAACTGGAAACTGTGTTTGGGTGTCCATACTGAGAAGCTTCCTTAATTTCTGGATAATTAAAGCTACTGATGGCTAGATTTTGTGCAGCAGCAAAGAAGCATGTTTTCAACAAGTTGATGGTTATTTTCTTTTGGAGCCAAGCATCTGAAGAGTATTTCCACTGTGAAAGGAAATCATGTCAATGCAAGCTAGACATCTGAGTTTGAAAAACACTGCTGCTCCAAAGACTGAATTCCCATAAAATCTTTTTTTTAGAATTTTCTTCTTCATTTTTATTACTTCCCTTAAATTGGATCTCTAATAAGTTTTATCAAAAAAAAAAAAAGAGAGAGAAAGACGAATTTGTACTGTGAATTAATAGACTTAGAGAGCTCAAATAAAACACACAGCTATGTTATCTCGGAATAATGCCCTATAATTATATCCATTCCTTTATTTTCTACAAGTTTGTATATTGTAATCCACTAAACCAAAAGGACAGATCACTCAGCTACCTAGATGCCTTGCAAATTACTTAGCCAAGGGTGAAATTAATTGAAATTCAATGACGATATGCTGATTTACAAGTGGAGGATCTTACTTAGAGTACCATAAAAGTCGGTTTTACTTTTGAATGGATGAGTGGTTAGATTTAGATTAGAGAACTTCTATAAACACAAAAAGATAAACAGTTCCCATAGCCTTTTCTCAGATCATAAAAAATAATCAGATGCAGGGTTAGCTTTCTAAAAAGAACAATCTACAGAAGGAAAAATAAAGGAGCATCTTAATCTGCTGTCACTGTGCTCTAAAGTGCCCACACAATAGGTTCACTTCAGAGTGAAACCAGTTCTCCTTTTGGTTCATTTGCTGACATTGTCTGATGGGCAGCTTTGCTCTTTGCAAATAACAGTTCAGAAATCCTGAGTGAAAGGTTGAGAGCTGGACGGAGAAGACAATCATTCATCCGTTCCATGATCACAAAATACAGGCTCTTGTGTGGCTTGTGAGCAAACAACCACACTGAAAGCCAGGATGGGAGAAGGGCTGCTCGCTCCAGAGCAAGGGTCTGAACTCAGGTCCCCAGAAGCATTTAACCAGAAATTTGCCTAGAGGGTCTTGGTGCCATTTGTTGTTTCTTCTTCCCTCTGCCTCTGAAAGGGATTCTTTCTGATGAATGATCACTACCTGTCACCACTCCCCTTAAGGTGAACTTTTATGCCCTTTAAACAGCATTGACTAAAGACCAGAAAGTAAAATACAAGAAAGATGGGGGAAAACACCTTTGGCAGGAGGTGTTGGATCTCCGGGAGAGCAAACCTGGGTCTCACTCCTTGATCAGTTACTGCAAACACAAGGTCGTGCCCTTGAACACCCCTGAAGCATCACATTTAACAGTTGGACTCGATGATCTTAAAGGTTCTTTCTAACCTAAATGATTCTGTGATTTAACCTCTGCCTGACTAACATGTAGAGGCAGGCCCAGAGCAATCGCTGCCTTGGCAGGGATTCATTCATGATCCAAGCAGCCGTTACCTCCAGATACCAGGTCTTTGTGTGAGCAGAGATGTCCCACCACATCTGAGTACTCTGGTGAATGACCCAAAAAGTCAGATGTTGTCTGTGACCTTGTGTCCACCTGGCTATTCTCCCTTCCTCAGGCACCTTGATGGGAAACACTACCCTCGGCAGAAAGGTAACATGGGTGTGAGAAGCTCAGACCACAGGGATCTTAACATGAGGTCAGGTTAAAATATTGTTGCCAAAGATGTGATTGGAAAAAAAAAAAGAAGGCTTTGAGCGTTAAATCTGCTTTGCTTTTCACACCTAAGATCCTTTCTCAGTCAAAAAACTAAAAAAATCAATTAGATTTCCCTTGAGTGAAGACTAATAAAGAGACAAGCAAAGTGAGCAGGACCTGGCCTAATGTGTCCGGTTGACTGATCTCACTAGAAAAAATCAAGTTTTGTCCACTGTTAGCATTGCAGGCATCAACAAAGAATGACAGTCTAGGAGCTATACATGTCATGAAAAGCCAGTATTTTGTGAAATGACATTTTTTGCTACAGAACCTCTGTAAGAAAGAATTGGACCCTTCTACTTGATATTCTGGTGCCAGATAACATGAGTGTTTCTAATCCACAGTCCTAGCCCAAGTATGAGCAGGACTAACTGAAAAGCTGTTGCATCAGTGGGCTCCTTAGAGATGAGATAACCAGTACAAAGTGTTCCCTTCCTCCCTCCTGTCCTCCTCATCAGACTAAGGAGCCAGTTCAGTGTGTTCCCTTGCTTTCTAAATTGCCACTTAGAGAAAGACACTGTTAAACATAGTCACCTCTGTTGATCTGCCTCCTGTACAGTGATGAAGTCACCAGGGGGCCACTAGATAAGCCAGCTAAAGAGGGTCAAGAAAGCTGTCCTCTACTTGATAGCAGCATCTTAATAGCTTTCTAAAAACAGTGGGCCATCAAGTACCCAGACAATTTAATTTCACTTCTCAGCTGGAAAATAAGTACAGTATTTGCTTTCATTCAGAAAAGAGAGGTAAAATGAGAACTCATCTGCCCATTGATTAATTTGTTCACTCGTTACCTGTGTTTACTTTGACACACCGCAAGCTGCGAACTTTCAGAAAACTTTCTAAGTCTCTACATGATGACGGTTTCCTCTGCCATCAGTACTTTCCCTGATGCTTTTGTAAGGTCTTAGGGTACTCAGTTATCTTGCGATGCTACACGAAATGTCAAGATAATATGCAGAGATGAGTCATTGCATGACTGTATTTCTGCTACTCTACCTAGTAGCAATACGGTTAACAACATCAACGCATGAACTTGGGCATTTGTGTCTCCTCAAGCTTTTGCAAAAGTCCCGTGCTGAATTAGTTTTCAAATTTGGCACACATTGCAAGAAAATGAGAGCAACTTGCAGTCTATCGGAGTGTCTTGCAAACTTGGGCAGACACTGAGAGACTCTTACAGCATATTCTGCTGGACCAGTCCAGCTTTTTCGCAGCTTCTGTATAAATGGTTCAGGCCAGACATTCTTTCACTTTGTTATTAACTGGATCAAAATAATATTTCATTATGCAAAGGCAGTGTTGGGAGTTTTGCATACTTTTTTTTTTCTTTTTTGGTGTAGATTTCAGAAAGTTGCCAGATGACTTAGATGAAGCAGACGTTGCTTTTGGCTTTGCTCAGTGTTCGTCGCAGTGGGTCTGCAGTCCCAGAACACAAAACCAGTAAAAATCTTAGCCAGAGGGCTCCCCACAGAAAAGCCACTGACCTCTGTGAGATTCCTGCAGATGGGCACCAGAGCAACAAGCAGTCTGGAGTGGCAAAGGAAAATCTGTGATTTATCTGCTGAATTTGGGATATGTGGTATACAGTGACTTACAGTAGTATTTCAAATACCTTTTGCTCCAGTGACACACTCTAGTGCTTTGGTTTACTTTGGTCCTGCATGCTAGACCTGATAAACTAAAGACATGCCTTTGTAAATCTACAGCTTCATGAAGAGGACTCCATCAGTGCTGGGATGCATGGCATTTAACCACAAGAAAAAATGGTTTTTACTTGCCTCGAGGGAATTGTTTTGACTAGTCAATGAATGTCTGTGCAGTAATTGAAAAGCTTACATAGTATTATTAATTATTATGGTTACAAGAATCATCCCTTCTAATCTGCAATATCTGCTTTTTCAAATCACTGAGTGTGAGTGTTTTCAAATAAGTAAAGACGGTCTGGATATCCCTTAAAGTGCTCCCACCAGTGTCGTCCTGGCAGAGTCTTTTATATTCTGTGCATCTTTGCAGGCAGAAATCTCATCAAGGTACCGAATTAAACTGTCATGCTGCTCTGTGACTCCTGAACTACTGGCACACCCCAGCTGTAGTGCATGTTATTAATAACACCAAGTTGTCGGGAAAACAGTTTCCAGGTCATATTGTAAGGGCATCTAATTGGTAACAAGGAATGACAGTTTACCTTTAAAGTTCAGGAAATAACTGGATGTGCCATGCAATGATGCAAAATATAAAGAGAGCCGAGATGAAGACCTAGTTCTGGCACAGCTGTACCTCACTAAACCCTTTCTCAAAAGCCAAAAAAAAGTATTTGCAGAGAATCTTAAGCATCCAAATGCTTCATTTTCCAGGCAGGAATTAGTTGCAGGCAGTGTAGCAGGAGAATGAATAAATAATGTCAGTCACAGTTGACTATTATCATTAATCTACAGTAACTAGCTAACTAAACATAAAAGTTAAATTTCCAGAGGAGCTGAGATGTTGCAAATACATTCACATGACCAAATTAAGACCACCCAGCTTCTACCTTAGATCTCCTCTTCAATTCTTGGAGAAACAGGCATGGTTAGGGCATGATTCGTGATATCTTAAAGGTGACATCTTCCATAGCTGTGGACAACCACTCCTTTAGCAGTGCCTCTTCCTCAGGACCAAGCATAAATAGAGCCCAAGGTGCCCGGCTTAGGTGGAAACATCTAAGTTTAAACAAGATGAACCCAGCGTTTGAGACTGAAAGCCGCGTAAGATATGGTCCACCCAGAAAAACAAGTGAAAGGATGCACTACCTGTGCACCAGGTGGGTAAGTCTAACAGCCAGACTGTCCCAGACTAGGACCCCTCCCTCAGTGGTCACAGCTTCATGTGCAGGGAGAACCAAAACCCACATAAACTGCTGTTTGAATTGCTTCTTTTTATGGCTCAGCTTATTAAACAACTTTCCACCAGTTCTGTATACTAAGATATAACCTATAACCGTTTAAGACCTGCCTTTCAGGCAGTCTCCAGGGACAAGGCTCGCACTTGGGACTGAAGTAACATCGCCTGGGAGAAGAACCAAGCAGGGTGCCTACATCCCGTGAGTGCAACGTCACTTGTAGCTTGAGGACAGAAAGGGATGTAAATGGTGCACGAAAAGTAGCTGTGTCACTCTGCAGCAAGGTGAATTTTGCCCTTGGTGCATTAGCTTGTCATCTGCAAAATGATTTAGAGATGCACAGGCTGTAAGGCCAGAGGGATCTCTCACCATTCCTTCTCAACATACAGACAAAACAGCTACTCCCAAGAGGTGGATTAAGCCTTTTTGAAAGATAGCTAATCTTATTTTAAAGAACCAGAATGACGATGAGTCTGCCACCTCTCCTGGTAAGGTGTTTGCAATGCTTAATTACCCTCACTGCTAGAAATTTGCACATTCCTTCAAGGTTGAGTTTGTTTCATTTCGTCTTCCAGGCAATGAATCTTGTTGCGCCTTAGTTTGCAAGACCAAAAAGACCTACCTGTCTAGAAGTTTATCTAGGCATTGGTGCCTGCATACAGAAGCCAAGTCCCTGTCAATCTACACTTTGACAAACAGCAGACGGTGAACTCCTTAACCTCCACATGGCATAGGCTGTCTCCCTACACCTTATTTTTGAGCTTCCTCTTGGTTCTCTGAAGCTTTCCTCCATCACTCTCCAACTCCACAGAGGAGAGGCAGGACAGGATGTCTTCAGGGTACCCAGGGCTTGGGATACACCTGAGAGATCATGTGAGTCTGGTGGAGTTTGCCCCTCAACATGTAGGATGGGAGCTAAGCTTGGTTGTTGGGTTTCACTTGCTGTCTTAACTCCCCTCCGCCCCCATCCAAGCCTCATCAGGGCCTGCCCTTCTCTAGTAGAAACACACAATTCGGTTTTAGGGCATGAGATATGCTCTCCATATAAAACTCTGATTTTTCCTACCTCTTTCTTAGATTTTAACTGAACTTCTCCTCCTCCTCCTCCTCTCTGAGATCCAGAGGTTAGGAGTCGTACTGTGTGATTTAAAAACAATCTATTTAGCAGGTTTAAATTTACTGCCACACACCTTTATTGGATAACTTGTTTGTCTTCTTTTGTTAATATGGTTCTTGACAGGTTAAATGGAAAAACCTGATTCATTTTCTCAGTACAAAACTTTTTCTACACAAGTTTAACTAATCATAGGCTTTTTCTCTCTGAATTACTGTTTCAATCTTTTTCCTCTTATGTAGAAAGTCTCTCCTCAACTATAGCCAATTTCATTTCTCTGCTACTTCTGCTGCATCTGTCTGAAGTTAATACTGAACACATGCAAAATTATACCATTATTTCGCAATATTTCAAATATGATTTTTATAGCTGGCAAACGTACAGTGTAATAATTTGCCTGCCTTTTTGAATGCCATTGATTTATTATGTACGAAATTTCACTCAACTTTGCACAACTAGAATTCTCTATTTTTTACTGGGGGTGCAGGTTTGCAGACACTCAACATTCAGGTAATATATCAGGGAAAACTGGAAAAAAGTGCAGTCAGCTTTCTCAGATTCAGGTTGTTCAAGAATTTTGAAGTTTGGCCTTGGTTGCAACAAAAATTATGAAATCCAGTGGTAGCAAGGCTATAAAAATGATACATCCTAGCATTAATATTGATACGTGCTTCCTTTCTACTCCGTTATAGTGAGACCCTAGCTGCAGTACCACATCCAGCTCTGGAGCCCCCAACACAAGAAGGATGTGGACCTGTTGGAGTGGATCCAGAGGAGATCATGAACATGATCAGAGGGTTGGGGCACCTCTACTACGAGAACAGCCTGAGAGAGTTGGAGTTGCTCAGCCTGGAGAAGAAAAAGCTTCAGGGAGATCTTATAACATCCTTCCAGTGCTTAAAAGGGGCTTATAAGAAACTTGGGCACCAGACTTTACAGCAGGATCTGTTGTGATGATTTTAAACTGAGGAGAGATTTAGGCTAGGTATAACAAAGAAATTTTTTACAATGGGGGTGGTGAAACAGGTTGCCCAGAGAGACAATAGAAGTCTCATCCCTGGAAACATTCAAGGTCAGGCTGGACAGAATTTTGAGCAATCTGATCTAGTGGAAGATATCCCTGATCACTGCAGGGGGGTTGGATTAGATGACCTCTAAAGGTCCCATCCAACCTAAACTACTCTGTGATTCTATAAGGTGGGAAGAAGGCAGGTTTTTGTGTTAGAAGGGGTTGCCCGTTCCTGTATTTTTACCACTCACCTGAGCAAGGGGGAAAAAAAAAGAAAAAAAAAATCCTGAAAAATTATTCATCAGCTCAGGTGAGATGGCATCTGCAAAATCTGCATGGTAGCAAGTCCTGGGGAGTGCCGGCAGCAACACGAGCCTGACCATGGCCCTGTAACTCTAATCAGCTTCACGACGCTGCAGGCAGTGCTGTGAAAGCTGTGCCTTGCAGAGGCAAAGCCACAGTTACAGTGATGGATATTTCCCAGTTGCTGCTATGGGTACTGCAAGAAGGGTTTTGGAAAGGCAGGAAACATGTTCTGGGGAGGAGAGGGGTACAAAAGGAGACAGTAGATAAATATATAAATAAAACCCAAGGAAGAGATGGACTGAGGGACTGATAGCCAAGTTGTGTTACAGGTTGTAACCAGCAAAAGAATGATTCCAAGTCACGAAATGAGTAAGCATCTATGTGCAAAAGAGAAAGAGGGACAAGAGAAAAGTTTAATACAGCAGTAGAAATAATAATAAAAAAAATAAATAAATACCCAGACAGCAGAAAGAGTTGTGTTTGTAACAAAAGATACCACTTCAGAAAGATCATGGGTAAACAATAAGAGTGGAAAAAGTAAATTCTGGATATCTAGATTTGGTAAGAATAGTCTCATTCCTGTCAGATAATGAGAAACTAAGTGCTAGTAGAAAGGGGATACTTCAGAAAAAGATCTAGGTTCTCTCTTTCCTCTCACAATGCCTCTGCCAATATGCAGCCATGGGCAAGCTATTTTAATATCGCGTGTCTCTTTCCTGTTTTGCATAAAAGATAACAGTCAGGCACAGCAAACACTTTATAGACATTACTTATGTCCACACAGTATCATTCTGAAAGTACCTTACAGCTACAGGATAATTAAGCATCACCATAGCATTGTGAATAATGGCATAATTGCTGTTTTTAGAAATGGGGAAAGTAAGGCATTAGAGATAAAACATCAGGAATTTGGCATCCATGCACATATTAAAATCAGTAGTTCAAGGATCCTCATTTAAACTGGGTGCATGACCATCCAACAGTTCATTGCAACAGCATGGAAAACAGATTTCCCTAAAGTGGAATTCCTGCTCTACTTTAAAAAATGCCAAGAATGTAAAATAGGAATTTCTGTAGTTCTAATTCAAGAGATCATAGCATGACAGTGCATCTTTCTTAGCACCATCAATACCCATCACCTCCTGCAGAAGCTAACCCAGCTGAGATTTCATCTGCAAGCCTCTCTTCTGCACTCCCAAAGCTCACTGGCCTCAGTGACCCCAAAAAATAGCACTTCATGTCCACATTTCCCAGACAGACAGCATGACCTCAGCCTTGCCTCAACCAGCCTCCTCGCTCTCCTGTAGAGCTGTTCTGGGCCTTCTCATCTGCTCAGAGTCTTTTTGCAGATTTTTCCAGCTGGGGTAAACTCAAGACCAAAGGCAGAATAGCAGAACACAGCTAAGGCAGGAGGTAAGTGCCCCTTTGCATGTGCTTCAAGGCAAGAGCAATCCTGTGGTTTCTGCTTCCCACTCATCCTTTGCGGCTCTAGAGCTGCTTTAGGGCCAAATCTGCATAAAAAAGCGTGTGTTAAACCTCTTCTTTGCTCATGGGTGTAAAAAATTGCCCATGAGGACTGACACGGGTGGACTCAGGTCATCTAACACAGGTCAAGCATATTTATGGCACTACCTCTCCCTGATAACTTCCCCACTCCGATTCCCAGGTCGCTAAAATACGGTGTGTGGTCGAGTTCACTCCACATGCAAACGTACAATGGGAAAACACTGAGCAGGCTGATAAATAAAGATTCCAGTTATGAGCACCAGGATCTCAACTATGATAAGATGGGAAGCAAATGATCTCCTGTCGCCTTGCCACTCACTGCAAAGTACCTGCCTTTGTGTACACACACACCGGACACCACATGTTTTAATGACACAGACGATAGAAATCTATGCTTCACTCAGATAATGTGTGTTAAAGAAGTTTACCTGCTGCAAATATATGGCACTTTACCATCTTTTTTGTATTTTAAAAAAATTTCCATAAAAATCATGAGCTTGATTTACTGGCATCAAATAAAGGAAAGATCTGGAGAGGCATCTATCTATCTATCCTTCCATCCATCCATCATTAGATGTAATTTAATACTTAATGACATTTGTGATCATCATGCCATGCTTGTAATTGAAAATGAATAATTGAAATTCCAATTACCACAGGGGTCAACGTAAGGGGAATTCGTATAGTAACTTGCTAGGCAATAGCCTAAATTTGCAGTCATGTTAGGACTGCAAACAATGTGTCTCATTCTTCAATTATTTATTGGGAAATGTCATCTTAATTTCTCTTAGCAATTTCTGTGAACAGTCAGGGCATTGTCCTGAAAGGCAGAAAACCTAGACTTTCTCATGCTCATTCAGCATCTAGTTGGGGAGTCCTGGATCAGCACTCTTGTGGACACCTATCCTTAACCAGAGCCACTCAAAGTACCACCAGCACATCAAATATATTTCCACACTGACCATACATCTTTCAGCATGGGCGAGGAGGAAATGGTAAAGAAGCATAGAGTCGCAGAAAATGAAGATTAGATGATACTAGTGGAGCTAGCCCTAAATCATGGATCCTGGGCCTCAGACAACATTCAGTGGCAAATCATCAACATAACAAAAGAGACTCATTTTCAGGCCATTAACTGCTTGCAGTACAAGGAACTTTTCTGGCTTTCTCAGAAATTTGATCCCCTAATGACTGCAGAAAGGGCATCAGGACAGAAAATAATTACAGTCTGTCAGACAGTCTGGCATTCAACCTTCCACATGGTCCAGCAGACGGTGTCAAAGATTTGACCTCAAGGGGGTTTAAAGCACATTATCAGAAAATACTCATCTAAATGGTCTACAGAGCATCCTACAGCTGATCAATGTCTTAAGTGAGCAATACTTAGCAGCTGGAATGTGTTTGATTAGTACATCTAACCCCTGATTGATTGGTATTTTAAATAATTAATTGCCTTGTTCGTGGGGGAACAAAATAAAACTTTAATAAGTGACAAGGATCTGAGTGTTTCTGTAGAAGGCTACAAGAATTTTAGCTCTGCTTTTCACTGGTCAGGTGAAAATTCACGTATGAAACCATCTAGAGTTGCAGGATTTCACTGCTTTCCTAATGCCAAGAATTTCACTCAGTGGCCATTTCCCTTAGATTTACTTCACTTCCAGGAATTTTTACATTTTACTTTTGCTTATCTTTTAATCCAGCTGATATTTTTAGAAAGGCGCAATGGTTTCAGGCACTAAAACCAAACATGTGACTTTAAAAAAAGATATGAATACAACAAATATTCCTACTGTTTTTCTGAAGAGGCTGCTGATCATCCCCTTATGGACATCAGAGTATAAACTGATCTCCCTTGGCTTTTTTGGCAACCAGTAGAAATAGGCATCTCCAGGAGGCAACTGATCTGTCTTAAGATGCATCTCTTTTGAGAGTCTGGGTTTGTTCGGGGGCTCCTACCCAACATGTTAGGGTCTATGTGCCCAAACAAATCATGTTGTGCCTTCAGTCAAGAAACTGTTGACTGACTCTCACAACCCGCTGTGGATTCAGGCTCATAAATAGCAAAGGACATGCAGTCTGTGTTAACCAGGTCCAGCAGGAAGCTGACATGCAGCCCTTTGTCAATAAAATATGAAGGGAGTGATAATTTCTGCAAGCACTGATGTGTGTGCCCAGCTTGGCCTGAAATGGAAACAGGTAGACTGGAACAGTTTAGACCTCTTCTTCAGAGATACCAGCTTGAAAGGCAAGAGAGAATCAGATCATGGTCTAGTCCTCACTCATTCTGTAGTGTCCTTACTGCCTTGTCTGATAAAAGCAAGTGCCACCTTTTTGTAGAAGAGGAACTGAAGATTTTGAAGGAGCTAGCTCAGAAAGGCTGATCTGAGCAGAGATATCATCCTCTTGTAAGGAAAGCTTTACCTGCTCCCCTTTCTCTGCCAGCAGCTGTGGGTGACGCCAGCTCGATCTCAGTCCATTGCATGTTCTCTCATCAAGACCCAGATTCATCTTTGCAGTAAATACATAAATAAATCCTAAATAATCCTAAATAGAATCATAGAATCATAGATGACCTTTAAAGGTCATCTAGTCCAACCACCCTGCAGTGAGCAGGGACATCTTTAACTAGATCAGGTTGCTCAGAGCCCCATCAAGCCTGACCATGAATGTTTGCAGGGATGGAACCTCCACCACCTCTCTGGGCAACCTGTGCCAGTGTTTCATCACCCACAAGGTAAAAATATTTTTCTTACATCTATCTAAATCTGTCCTGCTCTAGTTTAAAAATAGATGCACCCCAGGACATACATATGGCTCTCAGTTATCCTGTACTGATCTGGGTCTCTTGGCTGACTGACATCCTGGATCTGAGGCACCAAAGGGCCAGCTGCTCCACCTGGGCACTCAGGTCCTGCTATTCAAAAAACAGGTAAATATTTAGTGGAATTTGCCCTGAAGTATTTCTCACTGGAAAACCTGTAACTCATTCGCAAAAGGGGTGGTGCTCTGCTCCTTTCTCTCCCAGTTCTTGAGAGAGCTGCTGGCAATAATTTGCAAACCCCTATCGTTTTTTTCCAGCCTTGGTAAACACAGCAACTTCCATTCTTAGTGCTGATTAGAAATATCAGATGCTTTTTCTTCTATCCTCTCCAGAGAAAAGACTTGTCCTTCACATGGGTCACACAGATGAATGTGTTTAAACATCTCTCAAAATTCAACCAACATCCTTATATCTTTGGCATGTCAGTGTCACTGCAGAAGACGCAACAGGGCCAAGTGTTGGTTCTCCATACTGAGCCAGTCCCTTCCACTGTAGGCCCTTGGCATGGAAGAAGTTACTCTATATTATGGTCTCAACTTTAATCTCTTGGTGTATAAATAGTAATGTGCTAAAATTATATTCGTGTTGTTTGATTCTGTGTTTTTTAGCTCAGCACTTACTACTACATGGTGGACAGGTCACAATGTTATTATTAGCATCAGATTTATAAGGACCATCAGTGGGTGAAGTGTCCTTGGAGAGGCTTTTTAAACAAACTTGATTTCAGCTTATGGAATCAGACCATCATTATGTCTCTCACCAACCAAAGAATGCATGTTTACACAAGAGGAGGCCACAGGTCAGAGGCAGAGAGCAGAAGCACAGGCAGTGCAAATCAATATTTTTAGATAGTTTACTGTTAAATAAACTCTAAGACCAAGTCCAGCTGGTTTGAATCAGCTTCACCGCTCTTGGTATCAATGGAAGAAGAACCATTTACTTTGTATCCGAGTTATGGATCTCACTGTAGTTATCTTGATAAACTGGTTGGAAAACCTTACAGCTTCTTTAATTACTTATTGAGAATATGGAAAAAGTATTCAGCTTCTTGGCTTACAAATAAAACATTTAAATAGTAATTTAGAAACCAGAGTAAGATCAAATATTTAAGTTCTCAGAACCTTTGATTAGTCAAGGACTGCTGGGTGTCAGACAGGTCACAGGAAAGACCTGTCTTACAATCAAGAAAAACATCTCCTCCTACTCCCAATGCTCAACCCAGAGTCCTGCCCTCTGCATGCAGAGTCCCATCTCTCCTATGCACGGCAAAGCCCAAAAGGCAAAGAGCTTGAGAGTAGAGAAGCAGAAACAGATGCCATCCCATTAACTGACAAGTTTAGGCAACTTTTTCTGACATTGCTGCAAGGTTGACTGGAATGGCATGGCAGGGTGGAAGCATTGCCTTCTCTCTGCTGCAGAGAGAGTCCAGATACAAGAAACATTGCACAGAGTAAAGTTCATGCCAGGCTTGGCTGTGATAGCATCAGGGTCATTCACTTGCTTCCTTGTGGCTCACGCCCAACTTATGGACATGCATTTCCATGCATATCCAACATAGACTGAGGTGGGAGCTAAGGAGAGGCCTGGTTTTGGCATGTGCTGCTGTGCATAGCCCGGTTGCCTACACAGATGCTGTTTTGCACATGTTTCTGCACATTAGGTTTGCAGGTCAACGAGGGCTCTGGCTCCACAGCGCTCACTTCGAACTCCGCACCCCGGGCTCAGAATTCTGCCAGTACTCTGCACAACTTTCATGAATACATTAAATACCTATAGATCATCTATCTTCTAGGAGGATTACTATAAGCCTTGTCTGATAACATAGCCAAAGAATTACAAAAATTCAATTTTTTTAACCAGTGAAGCTTACAATGAAGATTTTTTTAACCTCCGAGCTGTCATATCTCCTTCCTCCCTTCTTAGCTTTCACATACTACTATATAAGACTTAACCTTTCATTTACCTTTTTCCTCACTGAAATAGTCAGAATTGATTTCTTTTTTTTTTTGCTAATTAAGACAGAAAGTCAAATAAACAATCAAGTTGTTACCTGAAAGCTAAACATTACCAGTAGTTAAACTCTCCTTTCCCTGAAAGCTAAAATAATTTTTTAATTGTCTTCTACATCATAATGGTAAATGCTGATTCAAAAGCTCAGTTGCACAACGCTTCAATAGCAATTTGATGAAATCACTTCACAAAAAATTAGCCAGGGTATGTGTCTGATGGCTGTATTTTTAATTATTATTGTTAGGAGAAAATATTTATGCTGCAGAAGAATACAAAAATTCCTGATGGGAATTACTATTATTACTATTTCAACTGTCCTGCAGCAAGAATTCTCAGTATCAATGTGTAATAAGATATAGTCTTATGCCACTTAGCTGTATTTAATAATCAAACAATATTCCACAGCGGACAACTTATTGAATTCTGCTCTGATGGCTTTTTGTCATCACTGTCTTCATTTTTTTTTCGATTTTCCAGTTTTACTTATGTATTTTCAGGGTAGCATTCCCATACAGAGGACATCATTCATGCAGTTATTCCAAACAATCTAAGTTTGAACATGATGATACACTTCAGCTCAAGTTTAAAACAAAGTAGGGACAAAGTAGTAACTGCAAAATTAAAACAAATACCAAACACTGTCATTAGTGCCTGATCTTACCTCAGTAATGTATGTTACAGCCTTTGGTTTATGCTAATAAAGGAGTTTTGCAAGACTCTGACTTAGTTTCCCTCTTTGATTCACAAGATGAATCCTAAAATACCAAAAAGGAAAAACTGTATCTTGGGCTGATCTGAATGAACTTTCTTACTGTTTTTCTTTTCACTAACAAAGCAGCTGCAAAATTGAACAGAAAAAAAAGAATGTAGTGAGATCAATTGAAACATTTTACTTGGACTGAAATAGCATGTTCTGCTTAGTGGAGGTTGGAGTTTTCTTTTTTCCTTTACATTTTTATTTCTTTAATCCAACAGGCTTAAACAAACAAGTTCTACCAAGCCATTGAAATCTTGTTAATGTTTTTCTAATATTTGTTTTTTCTTCTCTGAGGGAGACAGCTGCTAAAATACACGGATGTCACGCCACACTATATAGAATCATAGAATGGCCTAGGCTGGAAGGGACCTTAGAG
>NW_009730058.1:66577-108584 GCF_000703405.1 Apaloderma vittatum | reverse complement strand
TTTCTTCCTAAAATCTAGTCTAAATCTATTCTCCTTCAACTTAAACCCATTTCCCCTTGTCCTATCAGTGGACACTCTTGTAAAAAGTCCCTCCCCAGCCTCCCTGTAGGTTCCTTGAAGGCAGCTATTAGATCCCCCTGAAGTCTGTTTTTTTCAAGACTGAACAATCCCAGCCCCCGCAGCCTGTCCTCGTAGCAGAGGTGCTCCAGCCCCTGGATCATCTTTGTGTGGCCTCCTCTGAACACGCTTCAACAGATCCATGTCCCTCTTATGGTGGGGGCACCAGAACTGAATGCAGTATTCAAGGTGGGGTCTCACAAGAGCAGAGTAAAGAGGGAGAATCACCTCTCCTGACCTGCTGGCTAAGCTTCTCTTGATACATCACAGGATGTGGTTGGCCTTCTGGGCTGCATGAGCGCCCTGCTGGCTCATGTTGAGCTTCTCATCTATCAAAATCGCCAAATCCTTCTCTTCAGGGCTACTCTCAACCCACTCTGTGCCCAGTTTGTATCTGTGCCTGAGATTAGCTCGGCCCAGGTGCAGGACCTTGCATTTTGACTTGCTGAAGCTCATGCAGTTTGCACTGGCCCATTTCTCAAGCCTGTCAAGGTCCCTCTGGACGGCATCTCTTCCCTCAAGTGAGTCCACGGCACCACACAGCTTGGTATTGTCAGCAGACTTACTGAGGGTGCACTCAATGCCGTCGTCCATGTTGCTGACAAAGATGTTGAACAGCACTGGACCCAGAACAGACCCCTGAGGAACACCGCTTGTCATTGGTCTCCATGTGAACATTGAGCCATTGACCATAGACTACTCAAAAATATTATACCCAATTCCATTTATATGACCACTTAACCATGAGATTAGGACATACCATGAGCAGCAGCAAGGAACTGAGACTCATGCAGACTCACTGCAAAACCATCCTGTCTCTCTTGTGGCAGAGAAAAGATGAACCTACAGAAAGAGAGCTGTCTCCTTACACTTCCTCTGCAACAGTCATTTTCAACCTTTACTCTTCTGCGACCTCCCATGGATTTTCCTCTGCAGCAAGGACCTCTGTGTCATGTCTAAAAGTCCACTAAAAACTGTATTTATATTTTTTTCTTTGCTACCTTTTGAGTTTGTGAGCAAAATTTAGAGTCCCAGTCATCTCCAGAAAGGGAGCAGAGGATGTCACTAAATAGAGTACGTCACTTAGACTCTGCCCACATCATGACTCAAGAACTGAAATGATTTGATTCATTTCAAGGTGAGGTTCATAGGTTGGCCAATCCTTCTCATTCTGAGAATCTCTAACTTTTCAGCAACTCTCTCTTCTTCCAAGACATGGACAGTGGTGCATTTCCCAGTTCCCCACTCTTTTATGCACTAACATATTGACCTGAACTTTCACAAAAAGAAACAGGAGATTAGGTTCAAAACTTGCTTCTGCAAGTAGAGGTGAGAAAATGTTTCTTCTAACACAGGACCTAATCTCTTCACTATTGAGTGATATCAGAACCAGGTTAAAGGCTGTTTATCAGAGAATGCTCTATTTCTTTCTTGTTGAAGTTTTTCACCTTTGCAGGCAAAAATGCAAGGCAGCCAAGCTCACTGCAAGAATGGGATTATCACTTTGTAGCCAAGTAGTTAGAAGAGTAAGAATAATCTGCAGGCCTGGTTTCTCATCCAAGGAATAATGTCTTTTCTGCACAGTGGAGTGCAACATGAGTGACAGAATCTATGCAGATAGTAAGGAATCTTATACAACTTTTATCATCTCCAATGTCCATCAAAATTTGTCACCCTGGACTTCTTTTTTTAGTCTGCAGAGTGAAGTAGACAATTTTAGGACATGTATTACATAGTCTTATTTTAGGTGTGTCTTTTACAAAGAAATGATTGCATCCTGGATGTGGCTGCTCCTTTTCCACTGACTGAAAAAATAGTCTGTGGTGACTATCTCAGCTGTGAATATTTACATTTGATCAGATGCACCTAATCCAGGATGTTTTTCTGTGTACATTGTCATCTTCTTTTCCGAACAAAATTTGCATTTTGTTAAGAAATCTCTTTCATATTACCTCAGAACAAAAATTCTATAAAATCCAGGATGAAAAATAATAAAAAAAAACCACAACGAAACAATCAAATTAAACCCTCTTGGTTTTAGACATCTGTGTCCCAGAATAGACCCTGAAATCTAACCACTGCTGTTTCGGCAGCCAGAGGGAGAAACAGACTATAAACAAAACTGAAACAGATTTTATTGATTTTTCCCCATGCAGGCTAAGCCTCATGCAAAATCAAAATCAAACACAGAATATCAATAACTAACAACAAGTCAAGTGCATTTTCAAGTGAATTCCCTCTCCATGGTCTAAGGCGTTCCTGCAGTAAGTCAGATTAAGAAAGATACCTGCAAATTATGATCTGAAGTAGATTGTGCTCATTTAAGGATTCATTTCAATACCCTTTTGAGCTGATGACCTCAATGGAATAAAAGAAGTTATGTTATCCCAAAGCTGTTAACCAGGTACAGTTCCCTATTGCCTGAGTATTGTAACAGGAAAATGTTTTCTCTCACAGAAAAGGAGCTACCCCAAGGCTCTTATTCAAACACATAACTCTTTTTCCCTGAGCTCTGCATACACATTCCCAGCAGACTGAGCTGTGGTACCTCATCACATCAGGGCTCTGACTCCAAGAGTTGACTTACAATCAGGGTTTAACCAAGCAAGTTTTGGCAAAAAGAGAGGGCAGGGCAGGGGTACTCAAGGAGACACTCACCATGAGCTACTCCGTGCATAGGGTAGGATTCATCACTTGCTAAACTTTGAGTGTCGAGTACACCTTCACGTGAGTTTGCCACCCTCAAATCCTTTTTTTATTGATGGAAAGAAACTACTAATATTAGCCCCCTCCAGCTGGGGTTAACCCCAGCCTAGGAACGCGTCTTAGGATAGAGCCAAGCTAATACAGCTCATGAGATGCTGCAGCATGACTGTCTTGTGCTCCTAGTATATCCTCTCTGTGCAAGAGGGTGCTTGTACTGGGGTGACTCCTTTCGTATGAATTGGCTTACTGAAGAATGGCTAACATCGAATATAACCTATATCTGTGAATCACAGATAGTGCCAAAACTGCTTGGATGGGAAACTTCTAAAGTATTTCATTACAGTCCCAGACTCTGCTTACAGTCTGGTCTGCTTATGCTTCTTGCATTTTTAATTCCCTGGAATTAATACAAATAAATACCATAGTGAAAGGACAATTCAATTTACATTTGGTGGCGCTGAAAAGTCACTGTAGTTGAATGATAATTTGCTGTGAAGCATGGATATAAGTCCTTACGCTTGCCTCTTGACCTGAAAGGATACGGCTAGTGAAAATGTCTAGGAGATAATTACTGCTAGGCTAACCCTGGGGTCTGGCTATTATTCACAGGTCAATATTTCTAAGATAATTCCTGGGATAATATTACTGAGGAGCACACTGCCCCTGCATAACACAACATCTGCCTCTGCTGTGAGACCCCAGGGACAGGGAGTTGAGCTTTAACTTTTCTTTGGTCTCTTCATTAAACTTTCTCATAGGGCAGCAGATTGAAGCAGCAAAAGGGGACAATAAGGTTAAAGCCACTTTGCAATAAAGAACGTGCTGTGACTTTATTTTTGTTACCTATCAGGGTATGACTTCTCATGGATTGTGTAAAGATGAGGAACCCACAAATTCTCTTGTCAGGCAACAGGATCAGATGATTTTGAAGAAAGGAAGGGGAATGGTTTGAATGCACAAAACATTTGCTAGCCCAAAAGCTCTAACAGCATCCTCTTTTCTGCATAGGATCATACACCTTTCACCATGAAAAGAAGCACATCTTTTAGAGTACTTACAACACTGCGAGGAGATTGGTGTGTTTCTATTTGTAGCCCACCAGTCTGAATGCCAGAAAACCATTTCTCTTTATGAATTCTACTGCATATGACCAAGAAGAAAAATAAATCTGTTGAAACACCTCAGAAGATCACTTAAAATCATTGTTTGGCCCTGTTTTTTCAAGATAAATATACTTCCATGATGAGTCAGACACGCGCCATATTTTAGCCAGGATCAGGATGTTCCATGAGCTTCTACAGAAGCACAAGACGCTTGAGTATCTGCACAGACAAGGTCATAACCATACATGTGGGTGCACTCAGTCTGTTTTACTCCCCTCATAGAAACTCAGGACCACAAAAGAACTCAGAGGTCATTCAGTCCATCCCCTTGCCCTCAGGCAGGCTTAACTACCAGGAGGTCACGCCTGACAGATGTTTGTTTAACTTGCTCTCATAATGATGGAAACTCCACAACCACTGCAGATAATCTGAGCCTGGGCTTTAGTGTCCTCAGGTCTAGAAATCTTTCCTACCCTATCCATTCTTGCTGCTGTAGGTCAAGAAGCAGGAAAGATCAACAGCAGGAAAATGTACAAGGAGGGTAAATTTAATGCCCAAGGGAGAAAAAGAAGAAGAAAAGAAAAAAACCTACAAGAGTCCATAAGTTGATCAGCAATAGTTGAAAATTTTGCAACTCTGATGGCAGTGCTGGAAGGGGAAAATTTAGTGGTCTGAGTGCCAGCAGTTAGAATAATAATTAATAATAATTAAGCAACTGGTCAAAGGCCAATGGTATATAAGGTTGCATGTTCAGTCTGGACAGCAACATAGGAGATATGGAAAGGTATGCAAGGGTCTTAATTAATTAATTCCACTTATAATGCTATTAATAATGTATGATTAACTATTTAAATATTAATATATTTTATTACTTTCTCTTATTTTGCTATATTGCATAGAAGGAAAATGCATCTGCCTATAATAGCTTATACATAAAGTTAAAGGTAGATTTTCAACCCGGTACTGGAAGATGGATAGGTCTTGATGTTCTGATTCAAATTTTTATAAATCCCTTTAATTCCACTTATGCTGATTATGTTTTTTAGCTCTCAAAGAACCAGAAGTATCATACCTACTTACTGTAGTAATTAGTGGGTATTGTGTATTCTTTCATATTTTGTTTCCAATTTTCTTTAAAAAACAGAGTTGAAAGAACTGGTTTGTTCTAGAGTAGCAAAATAGTGTGGAGCAACTCCAAAAGATACCAGTTTAAATTGGAAACAGTTGAGAAAAGGGGAAATCAACTATCAGTCTCGAGTTACTACTACTGTAGCTGGGAACAACTTTACAAGTACATTTGGATAATTCATATTATTTTGCCAGCACTTTGAAGTTACACTTTCCTCTCTCATTTCTTAAGTCAGCAAGAAACAGTTATTAAAGACATCTCTTAAAAAAAATGAAACTATCAAGATGTGGCTTTGAAATCGTCGAAAATATGCCTGTAACGTATAATGTGCACGTATAACGTGTAATGTATAATGTGCAACGTATAAGCACATCTATTAAATCATGGCTCTTGTGGTTCTAACACAGAAACACCAGAAAAGAATTCTTTTCACATAGGATCAGTAGCTGGACAGTAATAGGAAACACTTGGGCTGAAGGTAAAAGTTGGCTAAAGCAAGCTTCTTCCCATCTGCTTGTTATCAGCAGTTGTAGGAGCAAAGCAGGTGACCCATAAATTTATATTTTCTTAAATGACAGGCTTTTGTTTGTGACTGTGTCATGATGAAGGGTCTCATTTTAACTTTATAGAGGTATTGTCCAGGAGTTCAAAATTAAATAGCAGCTGTTAGTAAAGGAAAGATTAGGGCTGGTTGAAACTCAAATGACTTTCCCATGTTAGAAAAAAAGAAAAATGCTAAAAAAAATAAAGTCCTCAGAATTTGCTAGGCATTGTTGTGCTAGAAAATGAGCAGCAGACTGAAATCAATAGAGGAATTGATCAATTAACTTCTCCTGTCCCATGTAAATGAAAAGCAATGAAAAGTAAAAGAACTGGGCAAGACAGTGAAGAGAAGAAATTATTTGGGTGCACAAGTAAATCCAAGAGGAGGCAACAGGCACTGGAGCATGCTCTATTTCATCTTGAAAGGCTCAAACCAAGGATCAAAAGGTAAAAGTAAACAAATTCAGACCAGAAAAAAAGGTATAGATGCTTAACAGTGCTTAACCACTTATGGACAGTTGCGATAGGCATGGGGGGATCCCTATCTCTGAATGTGCTCGATCGTCTCTGCAAGATAAGAGTTGTCCCCACAGAAGTTGCTAGGCTCCGACTGGGAATGAGTGAAATTCCACCACCGGGAATGAGTGAAATTCCACCACCCTCGTTAAATGGGAGGTCAAAGGGGAAGACCTAATGGTTTCTGTGACCTCAAAAATCTCTGAAATTATGAAACCATTAGATTAGGTTGCTGATCTAATTGTCTGGATCACTTGGAGTGATTTTTTTATTTTAATACAGGTTTTTTATTTTAGTATATTGCTTATGACTTACTATAGTTGGGATAGAAACAATAATTAACCTTTAGTTATTTTTCAAGACATAGCTTATCTAAAAACAAGGGATTTTCGTATATTGTATGTGCTGGTTGGCATTCAGGAACTACAATGTAAAAAAACCCAAACCATAACTTCAAAATCCCTTTAAGCCATTCTTTACACTGCGCCTCCTTTTAAATATTTTGTCATTGAGAACATTAGTGAATTGCTAAATCAATTAAATATTTGTCAATTAACAGCAATAAAGAAAAATCAACTTATGTAATTATAAGTGAATTAAAAACAATGGAATTATTATTAATACTAAAATTTGGCATTCTTCCCAGAGCTGTAAGTTTAATTTTACTTGCCTTTTTAAAGCTAAATTTCTTCTCTGCAATCCATCTAGCAAAATTCTTGGTGCTTGTTTTGTCACCTAGGTTTTTGCAAGTGCAGAAAAAGTGGAGTGTTCTTGCAGAGATACATCTTGTGGTCTAACTGAGTGAATGCAATGATTCAAAATTATTTTACGTACAGGTTCTAGGACAGATGATTCATAACAACAAAGGAAAAACTAAAGGGAAACAACTTTTTAAGGAATTGGCAGACTTGACATAAGATTGTATTCATAGGTGATCTATTGAATCTTTAGGGCAAATCTTGTTGTATACAAGCTTTTCTACTGAAACAAAAAAGAAGCCAATCTGTGAAATTAAGATTTAGATCTCGAGTACAAGGTTGCTGAGTTACAGAGTTTTAGCGTATCCCATCAAACAGCTCTTTAAGTCAAGCAACAACCCCATTCACCCTAATTTTCATGATTGTCCAGACCAGCCCACCTTTGAGAACTGATTTGTCAATGTGAAATGAAGGTGTTGACTGGAATAACAAGATCAAGTAAAAAAGCCTGCTTGGATCTGCTCTGTGAAGGAGCAGCATCTGATTTGTTGGTATTCTCTTTTTGTGCTGGCCTGTTGTTTTTTAGTACACATGTAAACCAGAAAGTTAGAGAAGGCCAACAAAATTGCTCTTACTCAAGAATGAAGAGGCAGAAAGAGAAAGCACGAGTGTCCCAGCTACATGCATGTGCCTCAACAAGGGAGCCCTCAGCCTGCGCACCTCTCCCTCAGCATTAATAATACTGCCTCAGGGATCAGTTTTTGAACCAGTACAGATCTGCTGTACTGGTTCCACATCTTCCTCAATGAAAGCCTGTGGGCAACTTGAAGGAGCAAGAAATTGACTCCATAGAGAGGTGATTAGACAGTGGCGGGAAGGAAAGGTCAATGACGTGAACTACCAACCAATGAGATCCTGTTACACAGAAGGTGAAAGTGGGTGTTGCGTTGCTCTGTTTTGGCATAATCCTTGTATTTATGAATTAAAAAGCAGCTGCACCATGTGGGAAGAAGTTCAGCAACTCTTTTCTGTTGGCCCCACAACCAGGTTCTCACAGCATCTATCATCTCCTTGTGATCTCTCCCATTTCAGCTCTGGCCTTGCTCTCCTTGCTGTTTCCTTCTGTTTGGTCACTGCCTTCTCCGACCTGGCTTTTTTGTGCTGTTCCTCTAGCTCAAATGTATTTTTTTCATCTTTTACTTCACAAATTCAGCTCTTGTAGGTCTCCCTTCTTCATTCGCTGGTGGCCAGCAGTGCTGGGGTTCTGGTGCCTTTCACTTCGTTCCCTGCCTGTCAGCAGTACTAACGTATGAAGCTTGATGAAATAAAAACAAACCTGCTGATAGGCCTGGCCAGGCAGTGGTTTGATGCAATTAAAGACTAATTCAGATTCAGATTTGTGGTGGTTTGCAACCAATCAAATCTCAAGGCCACTCTGTCCTTTAGGCATAGTTATGCAGTGCTCTCCTTTACAACCGCAGAAAAGGCACGCGGCTCTATGTATTTCCATGACGAAAGAGATGTTGCTAAAAGCACCTCAGTCCCTTGGGGGGTTGCCTATGAGACCTCCAGAGACAGTGGTGTTCCACTGCAGCCCAAATCTTCCTCCTGAATCCTGAAAGACCTAGCACTATTTTTATATTTTTTTCCTAAAACAATTAGACAGCTGTGGTTTTAAATTAGTATGAAATTGATGTGGCACTGAAGCTCCCTGGTGAGATGCCAGGGCTGTGTATTCCCATCATTGCTTTCCTGCATCATGCAGAACCGTTGTTTCAGGCTTTTACAATCCCAGACTACATTTCTTTACCTGTGTACCATGGCGTGTTTTGAGGGCAGCTGGTTACCCATGTAACTCTACTTACACAGTTTAGTTTTCAACTAAAGCCATTTAAAAGTATCACAACTCCCTGTACTCCACAACCTCCCTGGGCAGCCTGTGCCAGTGCTCTGTCACCCTCCAGTGAAAAAGTATTTCCCAATATTCTTGTGGAACCTCCTGTGTTCCGCAGAATGACAGAATTATAGAATGGCATAGGCCGGAAGGGACCTTAGAGATCATCTAGTCCAACCTCCCTGTCATGGGCAGGGATGCCTCTCAACTAGATCAGGCTACTCAAGGCTCCATGCAACCTGGCCTTGAACACCACCAGCTTGAACCCATTGCCCCTTGTCCTGTCATCAGAAATCACTGAGAAGAGCCTGGCATCGTCCTCCTGACATCCCCTCTTGACATATTTATAAACATTTACGAGGTCACCCCTCAACTTCCTCTACTCCAGGCTATCTAATATCTACTCCCAGCAACTTCAGCGTTTCCTCATCAGGGAGATGTTCCACTCCCTTCATCGTCTTCGTGGCTCTGTGCTGGACTTTCTCCAGCAGTTCCCTGTCTCTCTTGAGCTGAAGGGCCCAGAACTGGACACAACATTCCAGATGTGGCCTCACCAGGGCAGAGTAGAAGTAGAGCGGCAGGAGGACATCTCTCGACCTACTAGCTACTCCCCTTGTTCATCATTCCCTCTCATGCTTAAACCTGATGAAATTTTAAACTTCCCTGTGTTCTTGATCTATGCGCACTTGTGTGTTTTTTTAAAGACTTTCTGAAGATTCTCAGCACAGGAAAGACGTGGACCTGTTGGAGCAGGTCCAGAGGAGGCCACAGAAATGATCAGAGGGCTGGAACATCTCTCCTATGAGGACTGGCTGAGAGAGTTGGGGTTGTTCAGCCTGGAGAAGAGAAGGCTCTGGGGAGACCTTACAGCGGCCTTTCAGGAATTAATAAAGGTCTATAAGAAAGATGAAAACAATCTTTTAAACATGAACTATTGTGATGGGACAAGGGGTGATAGTTTTAAACCAGAGGAGACTAGGTTCAAACTACATATAAGGAAGACATTTTTTTTCAGTGAGGGTGGTGAGACACTGGCACCAGTTGCCCAGAGAGGTGGTGGAAGACCCATCCCTGGAAACACTCAAGGTCGGTTTGGATGGGGGTCTCAGCAGCCTGACCTAGTTGAAAATGTCCCTGCCCATGACCCAGGGATTGGACTAGTTCACCTGTGAAGTCCCCTTCCAATCTCAAAACATTCTGTGAGTGTATGATTCACATCTCCACTGATGAACAAAGAGAAGAGGAAACATGAATTTCTGAACTTTAGAAACTCCCAGCAAACTATCCATGCTCTGATACGCAACTTTACATTGCAGTAGAAACACGGAGGCTTTCTGCATGCCCACCCAATCCTTCAGACAAGTGAAAGAGACAGCTCCCTGTGCATCAATATCACAGGCAGCAGCGTGCCATCTATCACTATGCAGATCCTGAAGAAAGGCACCTGTTCAATACCAGTGTTCAATCTCCTGAGTTAAAGAACACATTCAGGGAGCTATTATAATTTCATAAATATGGTTTATTAATCTGGCAGGTGGTAATGTCTGAATTGAAAGCAAATCCTTCTATCTCACATGACTATTGATACAGAATAAAAGATACTGCTGCACAGGCTGGTAAGAAGGTTGTTTCGTGCAAAGTAATTACTCTGCTGGAGAAGATGCTCAGCAATCCTTTGGCCATACACATATTTTCACCTATTGTTGCAACAGCCTGCTTGAGGTACTTAAGCTGAATCTTTGGGAACTTCTATTTAAGTTGTGTATCGATGGTTTTAAAAAGCAGCTAAAGCCAGGTATGTAGTAGTGTGAGCTTAACTGAATATGATGAAGTATAAGAAGTACCAGGTAATTAAACCATAAATGCAGTACAAAATGTAAAATAATTTGGTATTTCACAACACAGTGAAATAGAAATGAATGGGAAGCTCAGTAGGAAATACCACTGCAGACTTTTACACATGTTCTAAGCTTGATTTCTGAAAAATAACATGCATGTAACCAAAACCTTTCTACTAAATCTTTGGGAACTGCTAATAATACCATATCTATTTAACAGAAAGGGAACATCAAATGTCCAAAGGTTAGATATCTGCTTAAGTTTGATTTATTTTAGAGAAAAGGCAAATTAATTGTCTGACAATTTCAGAGCTTGAAGAATCATGCATATATTTTGACAACTTAGTAGTAATAGGGTAAATATGATTACAAAAAGCATCCACTTAGTATACTCAAGGATTTTCTTTTACATATGCTTTTGAAGCTTTTCTCATGCTTGTGCCCCTTGCAACTATTAAGATAGACTTTGCAATTTCTTTATTTTTATTACTAGAGAAATACAAGGGCTGAAAGAGATCAGTTTGCAATTTATTTGTTTTATTAGTAGAGAAATTCAGAGAGTGAAAGAGATCAGTGCCACAATATACTAGTTAAGATACCAGCTTGGGATTTGTTTGTGTCCTTCCAGACAGATGCCAATTAAAAAAAATATGTGGGGTGGGATGGAAAAAAAAAGTAACTATAGCAAAGACTGGATTGATAAGTGCTATCAAACAAGACTTCCTTCAAATACTTTATGAAAAGGACACTGGATTTCATTAAATTCTGTTTTCAAAAGTCATCTCTATTGAAAAGAGACATTCAGAAGAATTAACTGTTTCTGTCTTGCAGGTCAAGAACCAAACGCAGAGTTCACCATCCCAAGGCAGGAGGCTTCTTTCCCTCCCACCCTCTGCAACAGGAAGATAAGAGGCAGGTGGAAAAGTTGCTCCTTATTATATGCAAAGAGTAAAGTTATTTCCACAGGGCTCGGTGATTTTTAAGGGCCAGCTTAAAATACATAATTGCTTTATCTGCTGATACACTGAGGATTGTGCTATCTAGGCCACACAGGTTGGGCACAAGAGTGCTCAGAAAACTGCTTAAAAAAGCTAGTTTGCAAGCTCCACGGTGAGCCTTCTCCCCATGGCAACTTCCTTCATTGTTTCCAATGGCATGAAGCTTCAAATCACTCCTATCTGCTGGAGGCCACCAAAGTGCAATGGAAGATGACACAGCAGCAGATTGTGGCTCAGACAATCCTTTGCCACAAACACCCTTCACCCCAAAACTACTGTAACTGGGACTCCTGCAGCAAGAGCAGATTTGGAGAGGCAGAAGAAAACTTTTCAAGGAGCATCTCACATGGCCTTAGCAGTTGGAGCCACCATTCATGACACAGATCTAGATACAGAGAAGACAACACCGTGTGCAGTTCTCTTCAGAGCAGTGGCCAAGAGAAGACCCGTCTGTCTATCTAGAACCAAGTTCAGTAAAACTTGAGAGGAAAATGCAATATAAAAGTCCTACTGTCGTGAGGATTAAAGAGTCTGGAATTGCTATTTTGGCTTAATGCAGAGCTACCTGTGAGGACAGTATAGATATAATGGATATTATGAGGCTTTCTTCTCAAATCTCATTCATGATACACAGATTGTTGATTTCCTACCTACAGAAACAAGGAGTCAAGCAAAAAAATTTACTTCCCTCATTCGCGTCACAGGTAGGAAAAGCAATCAAAGATATAGGGATGGGAATTAGTGGGAATGAGAGGTGGGAGTGGATGGTAGGGGGATCCCAAAGAGCATGTCAATGTTGTTGATATGACCTCTCTGTTGGCTGACAGTCTGACTTTGGGTTGAAGCAAATCACAGTGCACGTTCTGCAGGAAAATTCAAGAATGGGAGTAGCCACTTGACCCACATTTTGACCCCTCAGGCAGTGTGGATTTGGCTATCCAACGTGCTGCTGTTATGAGCAATAAGGAGGATTAACCTCCTCCTTACCAGGGATATTCTGAAGTGGCTGATAACAGCTCACTTTACTGCTCACGTATAGCAACCGCAATGACATTACGTATGAAGGGACGTTACAAGGATGGAAAAGCCTCCAGCAAGGAATCTTATCCCTCTTCTTTGCATGTGGATATCTAGTGTAGAATAGGCAGTGTTAAATCCCCTCTATAAAAGCAGTGACATGGAGAAAGGAAACTTCATCTAACATTTAGCTGAAAGTTAGTTGTGGCTGTCAGAGAAGGTGGACTTGTCCTTCCCTCTAAGAAGTAGATAAACAGAAAAACTCCTTGTCCCATTAAGACATCTGTAGCTATAGAGATGCCTTTGGAACAGATGCCTTTGGACAGTGACAAAGATACACTTTCCAGACTTTTCTTTTATCTTTCTTCTTTGTTGGCTTCCCTTCCTAGGATCACAAAATAGTTTGATGACGACCTCTGGAGATCTGTAGCCAAACCTCCAACTCAAAAGCAGTTAGATTGGGTGGTTAAAGAACTTGTCCCACTATTTGAAAGTCACCGAGGACAGAGATTACTCAACTTCCCTAGCCAATCTGTTCAAACACCTTCATGTCGAAAAAGTTCCGAAAAAAGAATTTTGGCAATCTTTATTTTTTTAACTATTTTTCACCTGTTATACAATTTATCCTCTCATAGATGGGCAACAATAGTGATTTCAAACCTGAAGCTACTACAGTGGCAGTCTTGTTAACTCCATTACAAATATTCAATTTCTACAGATATTTTTGGTTTCTAGGAGACCTCTGTGCCTCACTCCACTTAAGGCAGTTATCCCAACAGATTTATATTTGAGGAAAGAATTACCATGTACATCACCAAATATGTTTTTTTTTGTCCCACCCCTAAAACCATAATCAGCTTTATCTTCAAGTTTTGTGGCATTCTATGCCCTTCCCAAATCCTTCTGATCAGTTATCATGAAGCAATGCCAACCATGCACTGTAGAAATGATCCATGTCTAATGAAACAGGTAGTGCAATTTAATATTTTCCACTAAAGGACAGGGTGCTGGAAATTAATTTATGTAGTGGAAGCTGCAAGAGTTTAAGTACATCACCTATTCCCATCCTGGGCCCATTTTCTGGAAAAAAGTGTATGATTAAGGAGAAAATAATCAAAACATGTAACTACTAAGAAGTATTTTTATTGTATTTATCTCCACGTCCTTTATGAATATCAGTCAGTCTCATTAATTTCATTGTTTAAATGGGCATAATAGTCTGATATAACCTATCAGTCCCCTGTAAAAACAGAGATGTGAGATTACTTTGCAATTTCTCAGCCCTGTGGTCTCCACACAGAGCCATACCATTGCCCTTGATTTTCTGCTGCAGACAAGGGTCCAAAACTGAAATGTGACCATAGAAAGAACAAGCCATGTGGGATACAATGTGTGATCTAAGGGCATGGTCACAATATCATTTCTGATCATCTCCTATGTCCCTTTTCCATAGCAATAGGGGTGAACCCTGACATGGAGCAATAAGTGGCTTTATTTTGCCGTTTGTTAGTTTGCAGTCTGGGTGTGTTAGGGCACTGCTGGCAGAAGAGAAAATGACAATTTATTAGTAGGAACCAATAAAAAATGTGCTAACCAGTGCTCATTTGAGCACTTCTCAATGAAAGGAACCACAATGCTTCCCATGATCAGTACCTGTACTGGCTCGGGGAAAACATTCCTACCTCGACATATTCCATTTCCCCATTGAAATTCAGCTATGATGTCAAGAGCTCCAACAGCTTGAGAAGCACCGTTAATAAAAATGATCAATTACTGCTGCCGTTTCTTGTCTCCATCAACCCCCTTCTTGTAGTGTGCAAAACAAATTTCACTTCTATAGAAGGTCTTTCAACCTTGGGGTTTTTCAGGATGTGGCACCAGCAAAACAATAGCCTTGATTCAGTAGCTGCCTTGCAGGGGTTCCCTGTGTGTTTATTATGGAAACTCAAAGTGCCCAGTGTGCAATCAAAGATTATTTTTCTTCCAAAGGCCAGGCTTGCATGGAATTCTGTTAATTAAATGCACTGTAGAAATGTCAGCCTTTACCCCTCTCTCTCTATATAGCATCCTTTGTCTTTCACATAATGATTTTAAAGTGTTCTGCAGACATCATTTGATAGAATAATAAGATATTATTATTGAATCTTTATGTCTCCTACTGTCCCAGGAGCACTGACCTTGCTTCCCCAATACAGAGGTCTGTCTGCCAGGCTAATCACACTGATATCTGAGCACCTCAGAGGAGATCCTTATGTGGCAACATTTCTGCAGGAACTCAAACCTGGCGAGACGGACTGATAAGAACCATTTATTACTCTTGTGGATTTCTGCAAGGTTATAAACAAATTCCTGTTTCAAATGTAAATCTCCATCCTGGTGACATGTGGAGAGGCGCATGGTTCAGACAACTCATGTGCCCCCCAGTTGCCAGGGTTCCCCATAGAGGGAACAGTGGATACGATTTCCAAGCAGATAGTAACCATGGGGAACCAAGACAGATGGATCCCCCATTCAGTCTTTTCCAGAAGATATGTAGCACTGATTAATGCCTTTGAACCACTGAAAGGACTAACCCTTCATTTATGTCCTTCCCTTTCATCTGCTAGGACAATGTATTTGCACTACGTTTTATCCATAGACACCCAGATATTAGCACACTTTTCCATAAATGTAGAGGTTTTTTGTTGCTTTTTTAATTTCTTTTTTTCTTGACTGGATATATTGTATAGGTATATCACACCCTACACATAGCAGGGTGTATGCAATACATCTGGAAGGGAATGGTTACCCCCAGCACAATATGAGCTTTTAAAATAATCTTGGCTTGTTTCCATAACTGTCAAAAAGTCTAGGTTAGGTTGATAGGTCTCTTAAAAAGTACGATTTGTGGCAACTGAGTTTTTATTCCTCGTTTTTAAGAAAGTCCTGATACTTAGGAGGGCTTTCTCTTCCAGGAATGAGATATTTTAATGGTTCCTGAATGAATTATGATATAAAAGCTCCTATCTGGAGATACGCAAATATTTCATGGCATCATCAACATCCTTCGCATATTTATATGTCTGAGAAAATATTCAACCGTCCCACTTTACCACATGGAGCCTTTTCATTTGTTTTCCGAAAGGAAATTCAAGCATTTTACTAGTGCCTCACTACACTTTTCATTTGTCCTGAAAAACTTTATATTCTCCCTTTAACACAGTAGAGGTTATATTTCCTTCTAGGCTATATTTCCTTTTATTGAAATATCTCTGGGAATCCCCGAAAGAGAAAAGAGCTTGATCTAATGACATTATTGCTATTACAGTCTCTACAAATCAGTCAGCCACAGTCAGAAATCTAAACATTCCTTAAAATACATTTGTTTTAATAAAGATGTATAGAAAACAATCTACCTGTCACTGTTACAATGTGTATTCTCAAGAACTTGCCCAAAGCTGCAAGAATTCAGGCTAGTCTGAATTATCTAGTAATGATATATAAACACAATAATCTGAAATATGTAATTATAACCTGGACTGTGAGAAGAGTACAAGCATATGCTTATTGTTTAAAACTAGAGGAGAATCAGTACATCCTTGGAACTTAAAGCTGTACTTTGAACCCTATTTGAATAACGACACTCTCCTGTGCTGGATTTCAAAACCAGAAATATCATAGGACTCAGCCTTGTCCTTACAAGCCAGGTCATTACAGCTCTTGTTGACTTGTTTCTGTACTTTGAAGTAGACTCCCTGACTTGAAGTTGTAGAACTAAAATTAATTGTGTTTCTAAATCTTTATCTATGACTAGTTAAAGCCTTGGTATATGTAGCACTCTAAGAACATTTCAAATTTCTATTGATTTTCCTTCGTTCTCTGAAATAATTCGGGATGTGCACTTGTTTGCAAAACGCAGGTGTTCCGTGGCAGGCACGTTCTATATATTATCTGTTAAGCACAAATAATGGTTTATGGAGGATAATACAGTTGTAAAAGGCATCTTATGCAGCATCATTAGATGAGTCAGAAGTCGTAAATTCACATGATTCTGTAAAATCAGTGGTGGTTACCTTCATTCAGCAAAAGTATTGGAAGTCAACATAAAATTGCCTAATTGGAAGTCAACATAGAGTTTGTATTTGCTGGGAAAATGTTATCTTTGCTTGTACTGGGAGTGCAGAAGAATAAAAAAGTGACTGCTGGGAGGTATTGATGGGTTGGAAATGCTGGTGAAACACAGAGAATGAAGGCTCTGTAGTACAGAATAAATTATGCTAAGTAGTACACAAGATGCCATGAAATTATATTTAGGTTGTTTCTTATACTACAAATGAACATCCTGAACAGCACATTAACATTGACATTGTCATTTTTTCAAGCTTCAGGAACCTGGGATCATTTCTTCTCTTGATTCAATCACTTTGGTTAAATCTCTTGTTAACAATACCGAAAAAAAATGGATTTTACAAGTGATCACTATTTATTAGAGAGCAAATTTAAAATGACACTACAAATATAATTTCATGGGTTTTGCTCTTTTCATTTCTTTGAAGAAAAACAAGGATGGAATCAAGAGACAAATAATGATCTTTTAAAATATCACAAGCAATAGCTTGATTTATCAACTCCACTTAAGTATGAACACACATCAAAAGAAAATGGTAAATGTATTAATCCCACATCCATGATAGACTAAGGTTTTTTCTCTTCCTTTCATTTTCACAAATAAATGTAAAAAAAAAAGATAATGTACTTACATATCTCAGATCCTCATTTGTCTAAGAACAGAAAGCACTCATGCATCAGAATAACTCGGGTGGTCTCTTCTCAATCCCTTTTTTGTGTTCACCATCCACAAAAACCAGTGCGCCACTGCAATGGTCCAGCCATTCTCACTACAGAAAAGGAGCCAGGTGTTGGGTGTCAGAAAAGACTGGCATGGATTCGTAAAGGTTGTTCGCATGGCAGCTGTCACGATTGTCTGCCTGGGATCCTTCCTAAATTCAAAGGCCCAGATTCCCCCTAGCTGTGAGCACTTAACTAGAGTCATAGAATCACAGAATGGTTTTGGTTGGAAGGGGCCTTTCAAGGTCATCAAGTCCAAATCCCTTGCAGTGAGCAGGGACATCTTGAACTAGATCAGGTTGCTCACAGCCTGCCCAGCCTGACCTTGAAAGTGCCTACACCACAAACAGTTTCTCCCCAGGCTGCCATCTCACCACCAGGTTGGTGTCTGTACTGATATGGAGAAATGGATATTTTCCTTCCTATCTACAGGATAGCCATGCCCAAGATGCCTTCCCATGCTTTGATTTCCTCAGGAACCTGGGTAATCAGAACAGAGTTCTGGTATTCCAGACTTGTTCCTACCCAACATATATAGGGCATGCCACCATCCATGGGTGGCTTCACAGTTTAGATGTGGTCTCGAAGGCTGGATAACAAGCAAGTGTACACCAAATGTGAGATGCTTCAAGATGAGTGGAATAAAATTGGACCTAAGTAAGTGTGCACACATATTTAAATCTGAAAAAGAAAAATTTTACTTTCCCTGAGACAAATCTTCTAACAACAATTGTTTTTCTTTTTTTTTTCCAGATTTCATACTTAATGCCAGTAACAAAGCATATTTGATTACTTTAAGATAACATTAAAATATTGTAGATTTTATACTCAAAAAAACCCCCAACAACAGAGAAGAGAGACTTCTTTTTCTGGCACCTGGATAAGTCCAATCATTTCAACATACATCAACACACATCAAAAAATGACTGTCTCAGTCCCATGGTCTGTATAGTTTAGACAGTTTTCATTGTAGTTTAGTAATGTCCTGAACACTTTTTTAGCCACTCAATATTTAATAGTGACTTGAACACAACTCTCAATTTTGTAGACACTTAAATCTATATATAAGTTTACAGCAAGGCATGTTTTGTTAATGTCACTTGGTTAGTGACAACATTCACAGGTGTAATATATGGCACAGCAATTAAAATGAGCCAGCACATGACCTTGCTGAAGGCCAATATCTTCTGATAGGGCACAATCAGTGTGATCAAAAAAATAACTTGCAAAACGGTGGCTGCAGATGTTGAGACACAGCCCAGCTCATCTGCCCACACAAAACTGTCCAGTGCCACTAAAGATGCCCCAGTTATCCCAGTGGCCCTTCAGGTGCCATGCAGAAATAAATGGGTTTCCTGCCAATCCTGCATCTTCTCTGGCAGTCTCTTAAATAAGTTTGGGCATCTCGAATGGCTCTGAGCATCACCAATGTCTCTTAAGTTTATTATAGAACTAAATCAGAAGTTACACATTGGCAACAGAGCTCTGAGATCTCCCCCCATCCCCATTGCTACTCCCCATCGGCAATGCCAATACACCACCCAAAAGTATTGCTTCAGGGAATGAGGGGTATACCCAGATGCCTACGATTTCGTGTTGAGTGCTGTTAGTGCACTCGCATGCATTCTGAACCAGAGCTCAGTATTCTTTTTACAAAAAAAATATTCTTGCTTATTTTTTTGTAAAAATTAAAGCAATAGCAATTCCAAAAAGCCATTATGTTTTCATTGTTAGGAGCTGACATAAATGGATTCCAGTGGAGATAATGCCCTGAATGTTGATCATGTTGCAAGTTGGCCCACCTACTGTCACTTCAGGAAGCAGAAGTTTAAATATAAATCTCCTATTTTTAACTGGGTTAATATTAGAACTCAAGGAGGAGATGTTCATCTGGGGTAAATAGTAGCTTTGCTGATGTAAGTGGCACTATGCTGATTTACAGCAGTGAAGGATCTGTCAGAAACACTATATCTTCTCTTCACCAGCAGCTCCAGTAATGTGTTTAGCATATTAATTCAGTAAGGAAAATAAAAATCACAACACAAAGAAAAGTTGAGATTATTCAGCAGTATCTGTCGAGTCCTGACAAACTTCTGTGTGTAAATGAATGGAAATAGAATGTTTGTCTTAGCACACCACACTGCTTCAAATCCCTGAGCTAAAATCTGCATGCTAAATAACTGTGTGTTTTGTTTACAAAGAGCAAGATATTCCATACATAATTAAAACAAAGAAAAATTGGTATGTATACCTTTTGATGATAAAAAAACCCCAAACAAATAACTAAAGACAAACCCAAACCCAAGGTATTAAAAAGTGTTTTCATATACTCCAAGCATTCACTTATGTTTTCATCTTGAAGCTGCAATTCTTCAAGTAATGCAATATTATTATTAAAAATAAGAGCAGAACTGATAGGATTTGTTACTAAATTGTAAAGAGGAGTTCCATATATGGAAGAAAAATAAAAAGAACAAAAGTGCTGTAATGTTTAAAACTCCTTTTTCTAAATACATTCATTTATCTTGAGTTATTAAATATTCTAGAGTTGGGTATTAATTTTGAGTGTCTAGTCCATAGTGCTTGGACTTTGTGATACTATATAAACAAAATTACAAAAATCTAATAAGTTTAACCGAGGAGGAACGTTATTTCTCCGAAAATCCAACTAAAGGAGCCAAAGTTGTGTTTTCTCTTAAAATTACTTTCTCTATCTTTAGCTTAGGTGTTTAAAGACTCCATAATGAAGCACAGCACAGAGTAAAGCATAGGAGGACTGAGACTATGGGCTTTAAGAAGGTTAAGGGCTGTGGAGCTGCTTGCCTCTTGTTGCATTAACCTGCCCAGGAAAGCAATTCCCTCCACAACCCCCATATCCAATCCCCATAAATGGAGACATACGGCAATTCTGTGTTATAGAGCACAAAATGTGGTAATTTTGTGGATATCAGGTCTACTTCTTAGCCAGTATAAGTCTTCCCTGCTCAGCTACAAGTTTATCCCATTGACTCTTGGCAAAGGGAGAACAGTCATAAAGGTTAATGCTGCCCTTGCAGTCAGATTCCTGATCTGAATTGCCTTCCAGAAGTGACTCTCTCCACTGGCTCCAGGGAGAATTTCTGGTTAAATTTAGGCTAGAGCTAACTTTAGTGCCTCTGTCGATTCAGGGAGATTGATTTGTAGTGGTGTGCTTTGGTCTTTGTGATCATTTGGTCCATAACTCTCAGATGTGAGTGTATTGATTGATGGAAAACCCTCAGAAGTGGCAACAACAGTGGTGCAAGATGTGCACAGCCATCACTGCCACAGGATAAAGAGAATCACAGAATAGAATCATAGAATCATAGAATCATAGAATCATAGAACAATTCAGGTTGGAAAAGACCCTTGGGAATCAACAAGTCCAACCATTGACCCTACACTACAAGTTCACCCCTAGACCATATCACCCAACACCACATCTAAGCGATAAATCCAGGAATGGCAACTCAACCACCTCCCTAGGCAGTCTGTTCCAGTGTCTGACCACTCTTTCTGTGAAGAATTTCTTCCTAATGTCCAGCCTAAACCTGCCCTGTTGCAACTTGCAACCATTCCCCCTGGTTCTGTCCCTAATTACCTGTGAGAAGAGACCAGCACCAACCTCTCTACAATGTCCTTTCAAGTAATTGTAGAGCATGATGAGATCCCCCCTCAGCCTCCTCTTCGTCAGACTGAACAGACCCAGCTCCCTCAATCTGCTCTCCAGGCCCTTCACCAGCTTTGCTGCCCTCCTCCGCACTCGCTCCAACACCTCGATATCTCTCCTGTACTGAGGTGCCCAAAACTGAACAAAATACTCAAGGTGCGGCCTCACCAGTGCTGAGTACAGAGGGACAATCACCTCCCTTCTTCTGCTGGTCACAAAATTTCTAATGCAAGCCAGGATGCCGTTGGCCTTCTTGGCCACCTGGGCACACTGCTGGCTCATATTCAGCCGGCTGTCAATTAGAATATCCAGGTCCTTTTCCACTGTACAGCCTTCCAGCCACCCTTCCCCAAGCCTGTAGCGTTGCATGGGGTTGGAAAATGTCCTCAAGACTATCGAGTCCAACTGTTAACCTAGCAATGCCAGGTCCACCACTAAACCATGTCCCTAAGCATCACATCTACACATCTTTCAAATGCTTCCAGGGATAATGACTCCACCACCTCCCTGGGCAGCCTGATCCAGCACTTGTCAACCCCTCTCATCTGGTAGAAGGTCAAGACGAGCAGATCCTCTCCCTATCTGTCCACTGCCTAACTGAGGACAGTTATGACTAAAACATTTCAAAGCCCAGAGCCCAAGGCTTCCATGTTGAATTAACATGTTAGTTAACATGAAATACACTGAATGGAAAAGCTGCTACATATCTTGCAATGATCTTGTAAAAGCTCAGAGCCCTGAGTAAAGGACAAAAGGCATTGGCTACATGGTACAATATTGCACAAACACAGACACACAGAGATCGTTTCGTGTTTTCTGCTTCCTTCCTCAGATTTCTCTCCTCTAACCACCAGTTTTTCTGCTAACCTTGAAACTGCAGAGACTATCATTTTGTGGCTTATGTTTCCTTCAAAGCAGAACTGCAGGACTTCACTGCCTCCCTAGAAATTACGTCTCCTTGAGTCATTATTCCTTCTTGGCCTCAGACCACTTCCTGCAATTTCAGAAACACTGAAAATGAGCTATTAACCCATGAAGGCTAAAGCAGCCTGGATCCACCAGTGCTCCTTAGATGCATTTTCCTTTTCTTCTCTCCCTGGACTTTGATTGAAATAGAAGTAAAAAGATTATTTCTCAGACAGGTTTTGGACCATTTTACAGAGTTTATCATCACCCGAACTCTGCTTTCTTTTCACCTCTAGTTTTCTGCTGCAGACTATTATTTACCAAATCCATCTTTCCTGAAGAATTCTGATGACCTCTAAAAGCTGAAATATTAGCTAGCGAAACCCTTGGGTATATCCACAAATGATTATGTAAGGCTGGAGGCTCAATGCCAGGTGAACAGACGACAGGCCCATTTATCATTAGTAGGAACAGACACATTAATTGCTTATGATACCAATGCCGTCCTCCAGCATTAACAAAACTCTTCTTGATCCTGAAAGTATCACCAGAACATCCTTTATTAAATAAAATGAATCGTATTGAGGCCAAGAGTTGCCCTGCTTCAGCTGAGAGAGCTCAATTATTTATGGATACTTCACTCACCAACAGGTTATCAAGGATATAAAGAGATACTTTTGGTCTACTGAATAAAGGTAGTAATCTTTATCCTACATATATGCATTTGCTGTATCAGGGAATCAACAGCAAAGAAATGAAAACATTCGAATCCTGTAAGGTTTCTGGACTGGAGATGGTGGTTAAACTTTGGAAAAGGCTGCCCAGAGAGGCTGTGGCATCTCCAGCCTTGACGATATTCAAAACCCAACCAGACACAACCCAAAGCTGTTGTTGCTAACCGTACTTTGAGCACTATGAGTTGAACCAGATGGTCTCCAAGGTCTCTTCCAGCTTCTGTCATATTCCGTGCTTCTGAATCCATAAGGTGAAGGCATGCAAGTGGATTCCCATGTTTCTGTCCCTGGGTTCTCCATGTACTCACAAAAAAGCCAGATTTCTCATAATTGGCCACTGTTGCCAACTTCCTCACCATGGCAAGAAGAATTCCATCCTGAGAAACTTTGATGCTAATTTTCTTGTGTGTTTGCCAACTGGACATGTGAAAATGGGTTCAGTGGCCACTGCTTAATATTATACCTGCAGAAATTCCTGCAGTTAAGTGAACTTGTTTGCAAAATGGGACTCTTTCACCCTACCAGGCATAGCTACTATGCAAACATCATGTATTATTCCAGGCACATTGGAGTACAGGTTTTGTGTGTTATCTTTGTCATCTTGGTTAGCTCTCCATCAGAATGGAGAAATTAAAACACTGATAAGTTTGCTTTTAGTGGAAATAAAATGTTTCTTTCAAGTGTGGCTTTCACCTACTTTTACTTCAGCTGGCAATAAATGTTTGTGATTCATTTCACTGGAGGAACCAATACTAGAAGGATACGGACCTGTTGGAGCAGATCCAGAAGAAGGCCACAAAGATGATCAGAGGACTCAAACACATCTCCTCTGAGGATGGATTGAAAGAATTGGGGTTGTTCAGCATTTTAGTGGCCTTCCAGTACTTAAAGAAGGCTATAGGAAAGCTGGGGAGAGACTATTTACAAGGGCACGTAGTGATAGGAAAAGGGATAATGGTTTTAAAGCCCATCAGGGTAGATTTATAATAGGCAATAGGAAGAAGTTCTTCACTATAAGAGTAGTGAGACACTGGCCCAGGTGTGTGTAGATGCCTCATCCCTGGAGATGTTCAAGGTTAGATGGGTTTGAGCAATCTGGTCTAGTGGTCAAGTGTCCTTGCCCATGGCAGGCATTGAAACTAGATGATCTTTAAGGTCCATTCCAAGTCAAACCAATCTATGATTCTACGATGATTCCATGAAGAGCTAGAAAGTAGTACCCTAATATTTCCTGGGACTCTGAAAGAACCAGCTGGGTCAGCTCCAATTTGCCAATGCCAACATTGCATTGGCACACAATTGCTACCTGCCAGCCAAGTGTTGCTACTTGATATGCACAGATTTTGATGTTATCAACCCCCATCTATATAGCTTGTTGTCTAATTATGTGTTGATCCTATCATAAATGGCATTTTTTTCCTCCCTTTATCATCTGATCTTTTGATATTGGCAAGAAAGAGAATTATTGTTTCATCTCTCTCTCCAGGAGGCTTGGGGACTCTTTTCTCTGAATGTTAGAAAATTTGCTCCATACTTGGAATGAAGCGTTTTGTTTGCACACAACACACGCTACTGGGGAATTTTCAGCGTTGACACAACGTCAGACTGCCACTCTTGCTTTGTACCTGCACAGCCAAAGGAACTGGCAGATGGTTAGTGACAAAAGGAGCATCCCGTGGAGCTGCAGGAGAATCATCTCGACAGATCCAAGATTTCAGAGCCTGAAAGACACCACGCAAAAGCCTAACCATAGCACTGTTCAACATTCAGCCAGAAGCAAGGCAGGTGCTTGAGATATTTGCCAGGATTCACTGACTCGATAGGGCTTAGTCTCCAAGTCAGATATAAATCACGAAAATGGGTGTGAGATGCTCTTACAAAGAGATCTAAGGGCAACCACCTGGTGTAAGACAGCATCTACAGCCTTGGCTCTTGGATTTTTTTGATAGTAAGAGGACAGAACTCCCCAAAATTTTCTTTCCCTGGATCAGAGCAGGACTGCCTGCGAAAAAAAGGGGGAGCAATGAGAATGCACAAGGTCAAATGAAGTAGCAGCTCAAGCAGAAGGAGTCATAGGATAATAGAATTTTTTATGTTGGAAAAGACCTTTGAGATCACTGAGTCCAACTGTCATACCAGCAATGCCAGGTCCACCACTAAACCATATCAAAAGGAGATGTGCTTCCTAGCAGGTTTCCTTTGGGCGTAGGTCTTCAGGACCACACCTGCCACCCAACAGCATCTGCTGCCAGGAAACATTTTATAGGAGACATGCAGCTGTTTATGGTTCAGTGCCACAGAAACACATAAGATGTAACACTTGCTGATGAGATGGGGGAGGAGGGAATCAAGATTGTTACGCTCAGTATATTAGACTTGTCGGATCTGGATCAGTCCTGCTCCCTGCTTGACAGCTGCATATTTCATGTCATCCTACCTCTAGCAGGCAAGTGACATACTTGGACTTCTGTCTCCCATCTGAACTTCTTAAAGAAAAATGTTTTCTGCATCTTTCCTTCTTCGTGTTGGTGGAAGACAGAGGAAGAAGGATACAGGTCTTTGCACCCTATTGTCAAATTATTTTCTCAAATCCTCCTCCCTGTGAAATTTTCCATTACCTGCCCCTGCTCCTATTTCGAATTTCCCATGCTGCAACTGCAATGTATTCATACGATTCTCATTTCTTTTTAAGCAATGGTGAAACTGTCCAGAATATGTTGAGCCTCCTCCTTCTACAAAAGAAATGAACTGTAGCAAAGATCACTGCAGCTAATCTGTCTTCAGACTCAGGAAGATTTTTCTGCACCTCTGCATTTCAGAAGATGACCTTTATCAGATGTAAAGCCTACAAATATGTTTTGACTGTGTAGAGAAGAATATGGATATAGGATTTGATGTACAAATGTAACAGCTCTTCTCCTATCATACATCAGCCAGCACAGCATGGATGCAATGTCACAGAAAGAAAAGCATCAAGTAGAGGGAATAAACATGAAAAAGAGCCTATAGCTTTCCAAAAGGGAAGAAGAGCTCAAGTAAAACAACTTATGTTGAAGGTCCAATGGAGTACTTTAAAGTTAGTGTCCCTAGAGGAGGCTAGGGAAGCCAGGGATGATATTATCTCTCTAAATGCAAACATTGTTTAAGAAAGGCAATGTTTCTGTGATCAGACCAGCAGGAACAAGAGAGCTGTTTGCTGAGTGAGGGACTGGTCCTGCTGGTGTAAGACACATTGTGCACACTGATGCCCAAGGGCATCGATTTCATGATCAGGAGAGCCTGAGACCTGTTCCAGCTTTCCCATAATGAGTGGATTGAGTGCATTCATCAAACCTGAGATTTCAGGGCTCAGAGTTCAAAAAGCCACCAGAAGTGAAATCATTCTCTTCCTTCCTCCTTTTCTTATCCCTTCCAAAACCAAACCCACTGTGTCTGTATATATATACATGCACATTTTTTTTTCCCCATTTGACTGAAATCACTTGGGGGTCAATTAACTTTCTGGGATGGAAACAATATGCCATTTCACATTCTTGCATACGGTTCAGTTGTGTATGATGAAACCAATCGTTTAAATCTTGTGGGAAGAGAAGGGAGGGTGAAACCTGTCCAAGAGTTAGTGTTCTCAGTTACTGACATCACAATCCAAGGTATCACACACATGCAGGAAGTCACTTACACACACAGAACACAGGAGAGAAAGTGCTGCCTGTGTCATCAGGAAATGAAGCTGGGGAATGACAGAGTGGAGAACATAACTGTAAACAAGATGAAGACATGCACTGCCTAAGACTGGTGAGAGTAGGATTGTGGAAGAGTGGAATAATTTCAAAAACCCACAAGTTTTCTGTGTGGGTTTTTTTTGTTTGCAGCTGCCAGCTGCTGTGTGAGTTTGTGTTTGTCACTTCGCTTTAGTCCAGGAACAGTCCCCAAAAGTGTTGGTCTGAGATCTCAATTTATCTGACATATGAGGTTGGTTTTTGTCATTGTGGATGGTTTTCCTTCTATACAGAATACGGATTTTTTTTCTGCTGGTCTGGCAGGGATAAAGAGAAGAAGGGAAAACAGATGTGGAAGCGCTCCATTGAGTCTCACACTGGTAAAATTCCAGGCACATAAAAATTGCAAGTGGAAATAAGATCTACAGTCACACACAAGCGACTGTAGAGAAACAGTACAACTCAGGCTAAGTCCTGTTTACAAATAAATTCTCGATAACCCCTAAACCAATAGCTTTGTTGCCTGTGTCACTTAATTTCCTTGTAAAGCAGCAACTTTGTCTTTGCCAGTGAAAAAGAATAACTCTGAGAACCACTCAGTCCACAGCTACGAAGGGCTTAGGTTGTACCTAGGGTAACATTTCAGTGCAGTTATACTTCCCCAGCATCTAACATTTCGAAAGCATGTTACCGAAAAGCGATAGGCACAAACACACACAGATGTCTACTGTTCTGGCTTCAAATAACCCTTCTGGAGAAAGAGGGATGTGTATATATATATATGTGTGTGTGTGCATGTGTGTGGGCATGCATGGGAAAGCAAAGAGAGCTTTATTTTCACTCTGAATCCCACCTAAACAAAGATTCTAATGTTATCCCCTGGAATGAGGTAAGAAACATGATCATTTGGTTCCAAGACCTGCCTGAAACTACAGTTTTTGTAGCCCTGAATAAGCAGCAGCCAAAATAAGAGAGATCAGATGAACTGCATTTAGAAGAGATGCCGTGAACTCGTACAAGGGGAAAGTGCTTTTAGTGATCAATATGAAAACAGGGGGCTTTCATCTAACCACAGCGAGGATGGCAAGGAGGAATTTGGGCAATATAATATGGGATAAAAGGGTAGATAGCCTCTTATTTCAATCTAAAGACTTAATGATGCTTATTAAAAGGTTGTTACTTGATTTCATGGAAGAATGATGGCCCTCTACTTCTTTCCTTAGAATGAATGGCTTGACAGGGAAAAGCAAGTTTTTTTAAAGTCTTTGGTCCTTGTTAAAAAGGTGCTTTTCTCCTTGCTTTACAACTTTGCCGAAAGATCAGCAAACAAGCAATTCACACGCATGATTTTTATTTGCAGGCTACTGCCTCTTTCCATACGCAATGCAATTCATTAGGCGGCATGTTCACACAACAGCACTTGGGTAATGAGTGATTATATTTTGGTTCACGTAGCAATTGTTAAGATTTGGGTCAACTTTACCAAGGAATGAGAGCTCTGAAACAGCAAACTGAACTCATGCTGAAGAAAATGCTTTGAGCCAAAGAGCAGACACATCCATGAAGTTCCAGAGAAGGTGAGCGGGGCTACACGCTGCTTCTGGGAAAGTCTTTCCACCACTGCAGCACTGCATTATAGCAGTCATTTTCTCTATGAATTATTGCTTTCTTGTCAGATTTACCTCCCATTTCACCTGAGAACAGTCATCTAGGGAATAGGCCAGCAGTGAAACAAAACCTCCTGGACATTATCTCAGCAACAACAACAAAAAGGAGCTGGTCTGCCTCTTAAATGAGGAGGCGGAACCACATGGTACTTGTTTAGCTACAAGAATCCAATCTGTCCGTGTCTGAATATAACAGGCAGCTCTGCTTTTCTGGCTCTGGATGTCAACAAAGTGTTTTCAACTCATTGTTACTTGTGGTTTTTTTAGACTACTTAGTGTGCTTCCAAGTCTTATAATTCTTCAGCAGTGACTAGCAAACACAATTCAGATGAATTAGTGCCTCATAAAAAAATATATTAATTAGCTTTTCAATTGATGTTAGGAAATCTCAAGTGGCATTTCAGTATAAGTATATAAGGTGCTGGCATTGCTACAGTTCTACAGCAAAGAGACATAGCGAAGGGATATGTTGTGGGAGATAGGAGTCTAGAGCATCAAATTGCCCTTTTTCGTATTAGATGAATTCATCCCATCAGCACGAACTGGCCTTTTGTGTGTTAAAGAACTATCATCTCATTTATTGTAGAACCAACCATAGGAGATTAGTTTAGATATAGTTATCTAAAATTAGATAAACTAGGTCAAATCTGTAAAAAGCCGCATCACTCCTGCATTCACCTGAAGGTGTTTGTCTTACATGTGAAATGGAAACCCAACAAGTATCCAGAGGGAGCCTAGCAACCCAAGATGTAGATTCAAATATCTTTTTTAAGTTCAATTTTTTCAGACATGTCGCTTTTCTTTAGAAACTAACATGGCGTGGAATCAAGCAATGACCAGCTGAATGAAGTTAAAGAGCTTTTCCTCTGTTGCCTTTCTTGAATAGTCATTTATGAACCAGAAAGTAAATGCACAAAGAATCTTAAACCACAACCAATCACCCCAGCAAAACTTTTACTAAGTGGTTTAAAAGCCAGAACAACTTCAACAGAAGATCGAGTCCAACATTTACTGGAACAAATTGTGCTTTGATTTACGTTGGTGCAGCGCCATGGAAGTCAATGGGATGTGACCTTCGCAACTAATGAAAGAGGTCCGCTAAATTTCTCCTAGTCAGCTTGGCTACAGAGCCATTTTACATATTCTATGTGCATCCTCTTGTTCCCTCTCTAAGGGCAACAAAAAAAAATTTCAGTTAAAATATAAGCTACTGAATGTGAGAGATACCCTTTTATAGTAACTGTTCCTGGTAATTAAGGACAATATACTGGAAACTGTAGACCAGATTTACATGAAAAATGATATAACTCAATGAACATGGAATCTTTTCACTGGAAGATCTCTTTGTAAAGGAGGAGATTTACTGCAAGGTGTAGGAGGATGGCAAGCATTTTACAGCATTGCCCAGTGCAGCCCTAACTATTTTTTGTGTGACTGCGAGCAATCATGGAGCAGATCCTCGTCTTTTGCCTCTTTCCCATTCCAGATCACATCTGATCCCAGTGCTGCATGTGGCAGAGGGGTAAAGAAAATTCTGAGATGCTCATACTGAAAATTTATTATGTGGCAGACATTCACCTGACAATTCTCTCAAACATATATTTGGGAAATAGCTACAGAAATGAGTTTATTCTTTAAGAAACAGATTCATTTAACAAGGGGAAGGAGGGAGGCAGGGAAAATAATGAGAAATTAATATAACTATCATTACCCATAAATATTAAAGCAGATTAACAGATTATGAGATTAAAAAGCTTCTACAGTTTAAGGTTCTAATATCATTAAGGTTCTATTTCCTGTCAACTCGTTAGAAGTTAATTGCCATTAATTTTTCATAGCTAAATAGCAGAAGAAATGAGATTCCTGTATCATTGGCCATACACTCTAGCTGTGAAGGGAGTCCGATGTGAACAGAATGTAGTGAAAAATACTCAGTACAAGATAACTGAAATTATGACCTGGAGAAGGTTCACTAATCCATACCCTCGCCATCACAAATTCTTCTCTTCTGTGGAGCATCTGATGAAATATCCCACGGAAACAAGGTTTAAAGTTGACTCAGGGATTTAGAACTTTTTGCTGTTAATTGACTAAATTATATTTTTGGTGGAACCTCTCAGCAAGTAGTCTTTAAGTACTGTATGCTATATATCCATACACAATTAGAAATATATAATGCATTAGAAAAAGCATTTGAGCTCAGTGCAAGTGACAGAGCCTATCCTTTCTTTTCAGTGCAAACAGCTTCCTTGCTGTTTTTGACGTTGATACTGTTTTGTTCAGTAAATACTGTCCAATCCACCTTCTTTAGATATCTGACTTAGGAAGATGCTTTTCTCATCGACTGCTTATGGAGTTTCAGGGTTTGACAGAACCATGCAGGAAAGCAGTTTAAATCAGTCATTTCTACCCCGATCTTGATGCCGCAAGAAGCTAGCTCTGGGATTCACAAAATGTTTTGCACATCCAAAGGGTGTTTTTGGAAGACTGTATCACCACCACATCACCAACAAAATAGCAACGATGCTGGGCTTCAAACAGTGTGAGCACCAGAGAAGAAGCCTACGCAGCTGCAAGATAAATGTTAATCTGTGCTGCAGAATACAGAAGTGTACCCATGTACTGTATCGGCTAAAAGGAGTCTAATTATAAACCTCTGTGTTGAACCACAAGTGGGAGAAAAACCAGGAGTTAATGCTTATTCCCCAAACTATTTCAGAAAAATAACCTCCACAAAGTATTCCAGAAAAATAACTTCCTTCAGGGTCATCATGTTATGTGTAATACGACCAGCAATAAACCAGTGACACTCGCAGGATATCTCCTGCCATCAAATGCACGAAATGCACAATCTGAAAACATAAGTTATGGAACTTCATTTAATTTTAATAAAAAAGGAGTTACTTGTAACAAATGCCAGAACAAATTAAGTTCTCATTAAATTTTTCATGCTGACATCCTCTTCTAATTATATAAATGTCTTCCACCATATACTTAAGAAAATTCTTTAAGTCAGTTTGCAAGAGGAATTTCTTCCTGCTTTGCTTTCCAGTTTTCTTTTGTTTAACATAATCCCATCATGCCTGTCTCTCTCACCTTGGGATAACAGAAACAATCTTTTCTCCTTATCCTCTGAGTGTACGACTTTCTTTTTCCTACCAAGTCAGGTTGTTCAGCCCCTTAATGATTTTTGCTGCTGTTCTTGGAATTCCCTTCAATTTGTCAACATCCATCACTAGCTTCAAGGTGCTATCTCATCACTGCCTTACAGCAAGAGAATCGCCTCCCTGTGGACAAAGAAATGAAGACTCTGCACGTCCGGACCCAAATCACACCATCCCTTTTGTCATCCTCTAGCATTCCAGCACGCATATATATAATTTGTTGCCTGTTAAAACCCCAAGGTCTCCTTTGACATTTCTGCTTTCCAGGTATCTTTGTCTGACTTAATAACTACGCTTTCGATTATTTCCCTTTCAGATTTATTAGCCTATATTTTTCTAGGTCAAATCTCATTTTGTTACTTGAAGCACATATTTCTGACATCTCCCCTTCTCTTCACACTGTTTCCTGGTAATTAACCATAACTTATTATTTTGAGGCAGAAGTTGGAAGGTCCATATTAAGGTTTGGATAGGTACTGATCAGAGCTCTTTCATCCTTTTGTGTCTTGCCCTGATTCTACAGTGTGTTACACCCTTGCTCACTGCTAGGACATGCATTTTTTTAATCAGTGTGACTGACTCTACAGATTCATCCTTTTGTGTCTTGCCCTGATTCTACATTGTGTTACACCCTTGCTCACTGCTAGGACATCCATTTTTTTAATCAGTGTGACTGACTCTACAAGTGCCAAAAGGAAGCCACGGAACTCTCTCTGGCCAGAAAGAAAAATGCAACCATTCAACTTTTGGTATCTACAGTGTAGACATGCTACACCTAAACCAGTCTAAGCACTCCTATAGGGAATGGAATTTTAAAAAAATGGACGTGTTCAGCTTACAACTAGTCTCATACCGAAATAAGTATCAAAACCAGATTTAACAAACTAGGCCCTGGAGGAGAGCTCAGTAGTCCTAGTTGTAGGTATCTACATAGCTATAGACAACTGTAGACCATTGTATACATCTTCTCTGACTGGCTTCACGATTTACATTTTATTTTTTTCTTCAACTACTAAAACGCAAAAGCGTAACAGCTTCTTTAGATTCACTTCTCTTTTTTTCCACATCATAAAGTTTTCCTCCGTATAACTTAAGCGCGTTTTTGATGATCCATATTTAAGAGCAGATGTCTAGGCAGTTAAAGAACTGCACAAATATTATATCCTGTATACAGCTTCTGAATAACTGGCCTAAGGAATTTATATTTCCTTTCATTTCAAGGCCTGCAACAGATGCTTACTGATGTCTTCTATCCTTTGTAATTTAATCTTAAATATTCCACTATTCTGCAATTCGTTATCAAATTGTATCTCAGTGACATAAACCTATTCATTATTTCAGTGAATAGTGGTAATGAAAAAGAAAAATAGAAGCAACACAAGTAAATAAACCAGTCCTCTCATATATTTACTGCCTTAAAAACTCTGTTATGTAGGACATATTTCTCTCTATGGTATACATAACGGCCTCCAAGTGTTTCATGCATTACTTCATTAAGAAAAGTCTAGATAGGTTACCACAATTATAACTGCAGACACCAATAGGTCTACAAATTTTCAACTTCATTAATCTACTACAAACTTAAGAGTTGAAGGTGAAATTCTGATCACAACCTGGCTTTTGGAACACTGCTGTGGCATAATCCCTGAATCCCATTAAAACCTACCAAATATGAAGATACTTGCCCACCATATAATACTGTTCATTAAGTTTATTTCAACAAGAGAAATCTCTTTAAATTTTATTATAGGACTAACTATGAATTTTACTGTTTGTTTAATAACATGGAACATTCCATAAAGATCAGAAACCTTAATTACACTCCTCTACCTAATCCTCCAGGGAATTCATTGGAACGGCATTTTAACCCCTTTCTTTTTTTTCTGATTCTTGACACATATCTTCTTTGCCTTTTTCCACCCATACTTTTTAGAAGGAATCAAATCCAGCATATTAAGTAGCTCCACAAGACAGTGGGATACTATTTTCTCACAAGATTTTATGTTTACAAGGTATGCTACATATTTTTCAGCACCTAAAACATTTTCTTAGAAGGTGCGGTGATAGCAACAAATAACTTACTAATAGGTGATGCTAAAATGAACAATGACTACTCAGAAACAATACCTTCTTCAGCAGGCTTTTTCCCTCCTCTTTCACCACATTCCTGTTGATTTCAGCAATAATCTTTGTTGCATAGCTGTTTTTGCAGTTCCAACATGGATGCAAACGAGACTCTGTTCCTGTGTGTGTCCCTTCAAAGTAAATGTTAATTATGCTCCAAATAACTGTCCTGATATAAAGCAGTTTGCAGTGCAGGGGGTTGAATATCTATCAATGAGTACATCATTGCAAGAGGAAGTATTTACCTAAGGATAATAAGGGGAAAATTATCCTTTTAAAGCATCTCTCCTTCAGAAAGTTTGGAAGATTCCTGTTTGACCATGAGACATTCTTTCATGAAAAAATCCCTGATGTAGACCAGTATGAGTCTGCACAAGACTCATACTGAAAGCTACAGAAGCAAGCAAAAGCAGTGATGTTGCGTTTGTTTATTTAATTGTAACTGCAAAGAAATATTAAGGACAGAGCAAGGCATCTCAAGGCAGGTCACAACATCTCCTTGAAATAATCAACAGTAGAATTGCTGATAGTATCTTAGAGACAATGATTTTATTACTAGAAATGTCTATTCTGCACAAAAGTACTTTAATAGTTCAAAATTACCTATGTGAGAGTGAATTCTCGAAGGTCTTCCTTAATGATGCACTTTGGGTGGTGTGGGTAGTCAATCAGCCTTATGAGAAACTTGTTAAAGGGACAAGTTTTTCCAGACTTATTTTCTCAAAGGGTCAACATCGCTGGAGACAAGAAGAACCACCACGATGTTCCTCAAGGCTAAGACACTGGTGGGATCCATGGAAAGCAGACACATGGGGGGTTGTGTTTATATCGTGCCCTTGTGGGACTGAAACACCCAACATCAGCCTGAAATGTGAACTATCATCCCACAGCAAAAGGCAATTTGGTTTAAATTTCTGACACAAGAATGCAACAGTTTCCAAGTAAGTGTTTCAGAAGACAGCATAAAAGACAGGGAAGTTTCAGTGTTTTTACAGTTAGAATGTTTAAACCAACTAAGCACTTGATTTTTTATTTTTTTTATAGGACAGCAGGACTTGTGGATTATTTGTAGATGCTCATTAAAAACGCGAATATCTGTAGACAATATTTTTCTCTCAGGTAAAAAATCTAGTTACGGCTGATTTCAAATACTCAACACTAGAGAAAAGTCTTGAATACCGAAGACTAGAAACCTGTGATCATCTACATGAGTTGTTCTAGGAAGCTCTGAAGACATGACTGCATGGTCCTTGATTTGGATTAATTTGGGTCTTAACCAGCATTATTTCATCATGTCCTAGCAAAGAAACTTCCACTTCCAATAAATGGTTTCTCAGCTTTTAGGTGAAAAGTTGACAGAAATTCTTCATTTTCTAGAAGGAAACGGTGAAGTGGGAGAACATAGGTGGTTCTGAGTGGAGCACAGCATTGGGCAAGCAGTACATATCAGTATGGGACAAGAAAAAAAAATACTATATCCAGTTGAAAGCGGGCATGAAAGAAAAAAGATTTTGCTTGCATTTCAGTGTTTCCACCTTGCAGGTTAAAAATAGAATTGGATTAAATATGCTTTCTGTTTTCCAGTGATCTCTGAGGTCCCTTCCAGCCTAGGCCATTCTATGATTCTATGATCCTATTTTTTAAAACAGAGTAATTTTTCAATATTTATTGCATTTTTTTTCTATGTTTCCCCTCCTCCCAGGCAAATCAAAAAAAAAGGAAAAAAAGAAAGAAAAAAGGAAATAACTAACCCAGAAACACATATTTTTGGACTTCTTGCAGCAAAATGAAAAACATTAAATAAATTGGGATGCCAAACAATAAAACCAATAATGTCAGTAATTATTTTAACAGACATGATGAAGCAGACTTGCAAGTGTACTGTTGCCATTTCCAAACCACAAAAAAGTAGGCTGCCAATACTGCTAACTGAGAGGAAACAAATACACATGCAACTTCTCAGCACAGAATACTAACTGGTATTTATTGCATTTAAACTCATTTTATCTGACTTTTCATTTAATTTTACTTTGCTCCTCATAGAGTGCATTATATTAAATATTTACTATCTTGGTTAGGATGTCAAGGCACACTTTACCATCTTATTAGATTACTGAACAGTAGTTCATGTAGGAATTATTTAGGGTTGCTCGAGGGTGGAGAATTAAATGTGATGGGGTGAAATTAGAAAAGGAAGAAGTATAGGCAGTTAATCCAGTCATATCCAGAACACTGTAAACTATTTCCCAGGGAAGAACTAGATCTTTCCTTACTTCATATTTTTTCAAATAGCCTAGGTGGACTGACAACAGCTGTTCAATAATAAATAATCCTGCACAGAAAGGATAAATCACAGCCTTTGTTGACTTGGTAGCACAATGATTTCCTGCCATGAGCAGTGTCCTGGGAGTCAGAAGGCATTTTCCCAGCTCTGCCATTGACTTCATTTGTAACCTTGGTTGACTCACCTCAGCAATTTCACTTTCTCCTGCATCTCATGCAGAGTCTTCGGTCTCACAAAGGGATGTTTAATTCTAGCTGAGCTTTGTCATTGCTGTAGCAATGCAAATGGTAAATAAATGATGTATTTTCTAGTAATGATCACACTCTTCATCTTGTAACACCTTCTATTTATTTTCTTTTTTTTGTTGTTTTTGTTTCCCTTATCTGAGTTTTACATCCCTGGGAAAGTCTTGATGTTAAAAGGAGTTTATAATCTATAAGTGAAAGAATCACACTCTCAGAAATTCATCCCTCATGTCCTTTGTCTAGTCCTCTGTCAGCTGCCAGTGTCCAGCATCTGAAGAGCTCCAATACTTAGCACCTCTTTTTCATGACCCATGGCCGGTCATAGACATAACTTCCTCAAAGGCAGGTGTTTCTGCTCTGTTAGTCACTGGGCTTCTTCCACAATTGAATATTTTGAACCATCTCCAGAAAGCAATTTTCTTTCTCTCTATAAATAATACAAGGAGGCCCAAGTGATTCCCTTAGGAATGACTGTACTGGGTTGGACCAGTGACTCGTCAAGTGATGGACTGGACTGACATGGACTTCTAGAAAAATGATACAAGAACAGGCAAGCATACTGAGAGTTTGTGCCTGTCAAATATTCTCCCAGGCCCCAATAAACTGTGACTTAGGGACCTCTTCAGTCAGAGAATGAGATGCTGTCAAAGGAAGTTTCTGCATGAAGTTATTCAAAACATCCACAAGCAGCTAGAAAACTCATCTTCAGATCGCTAAAGTTAGCAAGAAGCAGCTTGCTCTGTAATGCCTGTTTTTTTATCACTGTTCTACAATAACAGTGCTGTTTCACTCCTGATGGCACTGGGTAGTCCCTTCTTTCTGGAGGATGCAATGTCACAAGAATTGTCAGCCTGAATGCTATTCAATATCCTCTGAAGGCAGGAGGGTGGGATATCTCGCTAGGAGAGACTGGATCAAGTGGTCAGATTACTTCCAAGGAATGAATGCGGTTCCTTCCTACCCAAAAAACAATCACATTTTCCAGGTGTGGCTTGGAGACAAGGCTCTGTTCCAAGTGCACCTCTGAATTTGGTCCACCACACTTCCCAGGAGGTTAATCTCATTAAACTACTCCTAATATTTTATTGAAAATTGATAGCTTGTTCTACTGATCTATAAACTCCTACTCCACGCAGTAGATGTCTTCTAAATCATGGTTTGAAGGCTTTCCCAATTTTCAGCTTGTAACCCCTACTCAGTTGTCATATAACTACTATTTTCTCCTATACTCGCTTACAACAGGCCTGTTTTATGCTTGTTTATTTTACTGTTGTGGATTTATTTTGATCCCAAGGGATCACTGTCATGGCATGAATAATATCTTCAAAACAGCAGCCACAATCCCATCTATCATCACAAAAACTCTCAGAAAACATTAGTACTACTCTCTTGTTCCTCTGTGAACTACTGGACCAATTTTCATTGTATTTTGTCCCAAATTTTGCATTATTTTCCCTGTGGTCATAGAAAAACAATGGGAAATGCCTGCCAGAGAATGAGAGAAGGGTTGGATTTTTAGTGCAAATAAGCAGTTAAAATCGGTCACTTCTCCCATGTAACAAGAGATAGGACAGGAGAAAGTGGCCTCAAGATGTGCCGGGAGAGGTTTGGATTGGAGATTAGGAAAAATCTCCTCACAAAAAAGGGTGTCCAGCATTGAAACAGGCTGCCCAAGGAAGTGGTCAAATCCCCATCCCTGGAGGTATTTAAAATATGTGTAGATGTGGTGTTTGGGAACATAGTTTCATAGCGGCCCTGGCATTACTAGGTTAATGGTTGGACTTGATCTTAAATATTTTTCCCAACCTATGATTCTATGAAAATTTCATAATGAAGATCACAACTGTGTAACTACTTCGTACAGTTACTCTGGAGGAGTGAGGTGCAATGGAACTTTCTTTAAGAGACCTTTTTTTTCTTTCACTATTTCAAATCAAGATCAATATAGAAATATAGAAAATACATCTTTGTACTTGTAACAGAAGATCAGATCTCCACTGTATATTCTTCACCAGGATGCTGGGTCAGCTGTCAGTTTTTGCATTTGTAAAAATATGCAAGAGAATAGTCAATGTCATGGTCTTGGATGGACCAACTTCTGTAATACTTGCGCAAAAGCCATTTAGAAGTAGCTTGTGATGAAACATCTGTTGATGTTGATCTTGCTGCACAGATTTATGATCCCATTGGCCAAATACCTGTTTGATGGACCGAGTTCTGAGCAGGGCATGGCAAGAGTCTCAGTGCTGAAGACCAAAAAGTATCTGTCCCTGAATACTTCTGGGGGAAAATGATGACAGGGTCAAGGACAAGGCATACTGTGGGGACTGAAAGCAATACATGGGAGTAGCGAGGGGAAAAAAGGTAGATGCTAAAGGCAAGAAAAAGAAAGAAAAGTAATAGTTTTAAACTGTCAAAATGCCCAATCAGGTGCAGTTTGCAGCTCTGTCAGACACTTTAAATCCACTTCCTAGTGACAAAGCTGAAGTGGAATCTGCTCAGTGCTCAGCATTACTCTTCATTAAAGAAAGTGGCTGCTGGGAGTACAAGTTGCAAGCAGGCTTTGGAGGAGAAGATGAGTGAGGTGAGGATCAAGAAAATCTCAGAGAGCGAGATGGGACTACAAAAAAACAGGCTTGATTTTCCTCTCATTTAAAGCAGTTTTACTTGCTAAACCCCAGCAGATTTCAGAGGAGCTGCCACCCATTTGCAGAAGTGTAAAATCATGTGACCAAGTGTGTTCCAGGAGAATATTTTATAGTATGTACCATCCTTGTAATCTTTTTTTCTGGTTTTTTTTTTAAAAACATTTTCATAGTTGCCAGGAAAAAATACAGTGAATAAATATATTTCCTTAAAGAGAGATGAAAAAATAAAACAAAAAAATATGTCTCTCCAGACTTTGCTTTCACAGATCACTTACGAAGATATAATATAGACTTCTGAATTTGGACCAGTGTTCTATGAAAGTGAGGATTTATGGAAGTGAATATGTCTTTTAAAAGGTCTACCCAAAATCCCACTAATTCACACCATAATGGAGAAAGGTTGACTGTCAAGCTTCTCATTTTGCCTTATCTAACAAGCAATCTCTATGTATTTGCAACAGAGAGGCCCAAGGAGTACCAGAAATTTTGAGGCAAGTGTGATAAGGTCAGATAATCCAGTTGAACCTGTTTTAAGGGCAAACATTTCATATGATGCTTGCTTATGGAGTAGCCAAGAGCTCTGCATTCTTAAAGGCATCTCTGTTTACACGTGAAAGCATGAAAATTATTATCAGGAAAAAATATATATATAAACATTGTGTTGCCTGGCCCTTGACAGTCGAGGCTATGGACAATATATTACACACAGATGTACATTTTGTAATGCTTTCAGTTAAAAGGTTTAAGCTGTTTCCAAGGGGACTGCTCCAGCTCCCAGACAAACGGCCGCTTGACAGCTCTCCTAGTGCTCAAAGCTCTCATGCAATTTTGTTCAATACACAAAGTGCCAGACTGAAGGAAATTGCTGTTCCTCATCTGATGTTAAGTGATTGGCTTTCTATCTTCATTAAATGCGTGCTACTCGATGCCTCAAAGACATTCTGCCTTGTCCTAGAATGTGAACTTTAGCAGCTCTGTGAAATACCCAGAAGGGCTCCGTGGAAATAAGAAGAAAAATCCTAAGACCTGCCTGCCTATGTCCTTGCCCCTATTAAATCGATTAGAGACTGGACAGATCAGATGTTGTCTTACTAGATGTACTGAGTTGCTCGTAAAAGTTGGTTTCCGAATTCAAGTGAGATTTTATTCCCAAAGACCCTGATCTCATCTGCAAAAGTGAATTTGGAATGGAGGAATAGGAAAGGGTGAAAATGAAAGCAAGATTTTGGCTTTGAGGGGGAGGGTGTCTGTATACGATTGATTAAAAAATTAAGGCAGTACCAGGGAAGCACTGGTGGTGGCTGTGACTGTGACCTCCTCTGTGCTAGCTAAAGTACCAGGTGCCCTCTCTCTTCAATAATTCTGGTACTTTCAGGAGAAATGGTGTTCAGTTAGAATATCCAAAAGCACTCACTGATCTGCCAAAGCGGGGTGGGATATGAGCCGTGTTTCTGGATCCATCTTGGACCAGGCATGACAAAGAAAGGGAGATCTGTCTCTCAACAGCCATTAAGGAAATGACCATGTTTTTTCTTTTTATTTTTTCCCCCCCTCTCATTTTGGAAATAATGAAGAGCTGCTGCACCTCTCAAAGCTTGAAAACACAACTGTGCTGTTGAAAGCCTCTATAATGAGATCTCTGTTTGAGAGTCAGGTCTGATCAAATAATAGACCTTGCCTGTTTGTGTTCAAGGGTGGGTAAACAACCTCAAAGTGAATCCTAACCCAAAGAAATTGCATGAGCTTCTCACTTTTGTGCAGATGGTTTGTTCCAGTGCTATTCAAATCTTTACTGGTCTGTGGCTGGACCTAGGTCTGATACAAAGCCACTGCTTATTTACTAAGAAAGCTGAATATTTACCCTGCTGACAATTCAGCACACTAGAGAAAAACTGAAAAAGGCTAGAGCATTATGGCTTATGGAGAATATAATCACCTTTGAAAGACTGGATGGATGGTGGCATTATAATTTTTCATCACTCCTTCCCCTACTCCCCAAATAGTGAATGCCTGTGTGTAAAAGCTATGTAACAGTGAAAACATCATTACTGGGAAAAACTGGTCCTTTGGGCAGTTCTACTCACTGTTCTACTCAAGTGTGAAGGGATAAATCTGCTTTGAAAAATGCCAGGAGCAGAGTGGTGCCAGCATCCTAGTGGGAACAGAGAAGCTTCCAGGTGGGAACAGTCCCCATAATGCTTTATGACCCGCTAAAGAAAAGAAAAGTCGCACATATGTTGGTATGCAAGCACTCTCTTCCATCCCTTGAAAATTTTCCAGCCTGCATAGGCTACATCAGCTGAGCAGGAAAGTCATCATAAACTCAAAAGTTGTGGAGCTCTTCCAACCCAAGGATGAGGCTAACACTCTCTGGAGACCTTCTGCACGTTCGAAGACCTTTCCAGGTGGTTGCACATGATTTACCAAAATGAATAGCTCAAGCTCCAGCTAAAGCTTGGCATTTGAGGATTTTGGGGGACATGTTCCTCTCACCTCCACCTTAAACACTTAACTGAGCTGCTAAATTAAAAGCATAATCCTCCTGAGTAATGGGAAGAACCCATTGCCAAATGAGGGTGCTTCTGTCCACTGGCTAAAAAGGCAGTCTAGAACAGCTGAACTTTTCATGTAATTGCCATGGTTAGAAGCCAAAAATAAGACAGAAGGAATCCCGATTCTTCCTTTTGTGAGACAGGATTTCCTCTAAGATACCAACCACTGCACCTCTGAAACCTTCTCCTATGAATGTTTAGTACCCTCACATGGTCCACCTCATGCCTTAATCATGAAGTCAGAAAAAAGATAAAAATACAATATATCCTAGTTTTAAGAAAAAAATTACAATACTCAGGAGGAGAAATGACCAGAATGCTCATATTAATCACTTCCCAGTCTAGCAAAAGGCACATCATCTAGGGGAGCAGATAATAGTGCCAATGACATTTTCTTAACAGGGGCCCAAGAATTATTTGGGAAGGGGGCAACTGACTTTTCTCTCTCCCTTTTTTATTAGGAAGTGATACATCAAATAAAGAGTTGACAGCTTTTTATTTAAATCTGAGATCTCTTAAACATGAAAAATGAGATTTAGCAGTTTAAGAGTTTTTTTGTCTTAGATACTGCATAAGGATGAGCTACAGGAGAACCTACACAAAAAAGAATTTTTCCAAAGCAAGTTCCACAGGAATGGGAATAAACAACCAATCTGCTTGGAAACACAGTTCCAGAAGCAGTTGTTTGCAGTTACGAATGTACAATCTTTATATTCCACATGTGGATATAAATTGCCAGCCTTGCTCTGCACTTACTAATATGTCATACCTGTGGAATATTTTATTATATAAACAAAACAATGTTTCACTTTATATGGGCCAACTATTTCTATGTAGATCTGACATCCCAAGGGGTGCTGTGCTACACCATTATTATGTCATCTATCAAG